>NW_028166668.1:15000-23000 GCF_964263955.1 Coregonus lavaretus
AGAGAAATAATAAAAAGAGCAAGCCTGTAGAGAAAGAGAGAAAGATGTAGAGAAAATGAAACAGGCAATGGGTAATATTTAACTATGATCCTGTGTGTGTGTGTGTTTCAGTTGTTCTAACTATTTCCATATCCCCTGTGACACACAGTAGGGGCTCATCCACATCCACCCTCTGTGGAATATCACACTTGATCCACGACCTCCCTGAAACCCTTTAGTTTAATTGGGTATGTATCCCAAATGGCACCCTATTCCATATGTAGTGCACTATTTTTGACCGGGCCCAATAGGGTAGTGCACTATAGAAGTAGTGCACTATACACTGAGTGTACAAAACATTAGGAACACCTTATCTTTCCATGATAGACTGACCAGGTGAAAGCTATGATCCCTTATTCATGTCACTTGTTAAATCCACTTCAATCAGTGCAGATGAAGAGGAGGAGACAGGATAAAGAAGGATTTTTAAGCCTTCTTTATCCAGCAACACTGCTGGGTTTTTCCACGCTCAACAGTTTCCCTGTGTGTATCAAGAATGGTCCACCACCCAAAGGACATCCAGCCAACTTGACACAACTGTGGGAAGCATTGGAGTCAACATCCCTGTGGAACGCTTTCGACACCTTGTAGAGTCCATGCCCCGACGAATTGAGGCTGTTCTGTGGCCAAAAAGGGGAGAGGGGGGTGCAACTCAATATTAGGAAGGTGTTCCTAATGTTTTGTACACTCAGTGTAGAATAGAGTGCCATTTAGAACAAAGACGTGGTCTCTGTTGTTTGAATCACTCTATATGAACCACTATATGAATCACTCTATATGAACCACTATATGAATCACTCTATATGAACCACTATATGAATCACTCTATAAGAATCACGCTATATGAAATCACTCTATATGAATCACTCTATATGAACCACTCTATATGAAACACTCTATATGAATCACTCTATATGAATCACTCTATATGAATCACTCTATATGAATCACTCTATATGAACCACTCTATATGAATCACTCTATATGAAACACTCTATATGAAACACTCTATATGAATCACTCTATATGAAACACTCTATATGAACCACTCTATATGAAACACTCTATATGAACCACTCTATATGAAACACTCTATATGAACCACTCTATATGAATCACTCTATATGAAACACTCTATATGAATCACTCTATATGAACCACTCTATATGAACCACTCTATATGAATCACTCTATATGAATCACTCTATATGAATCACTCTATATGAATCACTCAATATGAATCACTCTATATGAACCACTCTATATGAAACACTCTATATGAACCACTCTATATGAAACACTCTATATGAACCACTCTATATGAAACACTCTATATGAATCACTCTATATGAATCACTCTATATGAACCACTCTATATGAATCACTCTATATGAAACACTCTATATGAAACACTCTATATGAATCACTCTATATGAAACACTCTATATGAACCACTCTATATGAAACACTCTATATGAACCACTCTATATGAAACACTCTATATGAACCACTCTATATGAATCACTCTATATGAAACACTCTATATGAATCACTCTATATGAAACACTCTATATGAACCACTCTATATGAACCACTCTATATGAACCACTCTATATAAACCACTCTATATGAACCACTCTATATGAACCACTCTATATGAACCACTCTATATGACAAGTGCAAGATAAGATACATTTGATAAATAGAGGGGCAGAGAGAAAGAGTGTGTGTGTATGTATGGTTACATCTAGTGTGTGTGTGTGTGTGGCCCACCTAGCTAATTTCCGGAGTGGAGGTTACGTCGCTCCCCTGCTGGCAGTGAGTGGACCAGCAGAGTGGGTGTGTATGTCGGCAAGACGCTGAGTCAGGCTCTCACCGTCATCAGCCCTGTCCCCAATCACTCACCCTGTAGGGGCCCTCTGACACACGGATACACACACACACACACACAGGCAAACATGCAAACTAACACACATGGACACACACACACGACCACAGTTGTTTACGGGCCTACTTAGATTATGTAAGTAAATGGTCCGTGTCCCACAATAGGATCCATTAGGGGGGCCAAGAGAAAAGAGAGCCAGAATACGAATTTAAGACGAATATCACGATTCACCTTCATTCATTCATTCTTCCTCTGTGTCCCTAATAGCACCCTATTCTCCTATGGGCCCTGGTCAACAGTGGTGCACTGTATAGGTTATAGGGTGCTATTTGGGACAAACTCTGTGTCAGTCTGACTCATCAGTCTCTCTTTGGAGCAAAGAGAGAGAGATGAGGAGAGAATGAGAGAGATAAAGAGAGTATTGTATGTTTTGAAAAAAGAAGGTGAAGCAGAACAGTGGTATTGTACGTACCTGTTACTGCACCTTGACCTTCAGTAGAACTATATAATGTACTAGTGAGAGAGAGAGTGAGAGAGAGAGAGAGAGAGAGAGCAGAGAAAGAGAGAGTGTAAGGGAGAGAAAGGGAGAGAGAAAGAGCAGAAACAGCTTGAGAGAGACAGTGAGAGAGAGAATGAGAGAAAAAGAGAGCAGAGAGAGAGGAAGAGAGAGAGAGTGGAGCCAACGAAAGAGAGAGAGAGTTATGTGGAGAGAGGAGTTTGCGTGTTTTAATCCATACTGTCTGAGAGCAGTACTGAAGTGAGCCAGTTCTTTCATCAAGGATTTGTCCCCAATGACACCCCATTCCTTACATAGTGCACTACTGGAATGCCATTTGGGACGAAAACAGACCATGCGATGCTCATTGCTCATTAATTTGTAACGCAACTCCGCCCTCTAGTGGTCAATGGTAGACAACAACAATAATTGTTTTCCAACATCTCCAATCAATCAAAATTAGGCAGATGAGATAGCCCTACAGCAGTAGCACAAGTGGTAATTGGGAGCATATTCAGTGTGCAGGCCTTTCTGTTCACTTCAAGATTTTAATAACCCAAAAAATACACCCACCCCACTGATCAAAAGAGGCGATAACTGCTGATGCGACAAATTCAATATCCTCTCTCACTTCTGATACAATTTTTTTTTTTTATTCTACCTTTATTTACCTAGGCAAGTCAGTTAAGAACAAATTCTTATTTACAATGACGGCCTACACCGGCCAAACCCGGACGACGCTGGGCCAATTGTGCGCCGCCCTATGGGACTCCCAATCACGGCCGGCTGTGATACAACATTGGGAAAGTCAGAGAAAAAGTTAGTTAAGGTACCTTCCAAAAACGGGCCAGTTTGCATTTTGAAACCCCACAAAGGCACACATGGGAACAACAAGAGGGGAAAAAAACATTACAATAAACTACCAAAGGGGAAAAACTCATTTACGCCCTTCCAAAAACAGGCCAGTTGGTGATTCTATCCCCCCACCAAGTCAGTGCAAAATCAGGGGAAAAATCCTGTGGAGTTTGTTGAAACCGGTTGTCTCTGGCATGTGTCCCGAACGCAGAAGTGCCCAATCTGCTGAGGCTGAACCGCCCTAGGCTGGTCGGACGTGAGTTATAAGTCCACTAAATCAGCTTCAGATCCGGCTGACTCCCCACTCTGCCTCTCTCTCTCCCTCCCTCTGCTCTGTCATCAGCAGGCACACACACACAGTCTGGAGGGAGAGAGCGTGTGTGTGTGGTGGACAGCAGTGCCTAGATTGCGATTAGACAGGGACAGACTGAGGGCTTGAGTGAGGGTTTATGTCCTGTGTGTGTGTGTGGTGGGGGGAGAGCTTTTAGGACTGAGGTAGCTATTCCCAGAGCTAAACTGCAGAGTGAGATTGTACACGTTACTGACTGCCTAGAGAGGCACACACTCACTTTTATAACAGTTGCTCTATGTAAGCTATTGCGTCAGATTTTAGAAGGCAGTGGTGTTTGGGCCTAATGATCCAAGACGTTATCAGAATATGCATGTGTAACGGACCTGAATAGGTTAAACAAACTCCTCAGCTTGGTACCTTTTCGGTGGCACAGCTGGCTAAAGGTGTTTCATGAGGGTGGTCACGTGTGTTTGCGAGGCAGAGGAACGGGTTCTGGTCTCAGTGTGAGCTGCAGCAGGATACAGTGATACAGCTAAGCACAGTGACCCCCGTCACACATATAACAGGACAAACAAAATACAGTGACTTTATAAAACCTTCTATCTTTATTTCCAACTAACAGAGCTCAGCTTACAGCGGGTGAATCAGACAATTAAATAGAAAACGTGCAATATCTCCAGGAAAATAGAGATTTTGGAGAGTAAAGGGAGAGTTATAGCCAGGACCACCTGGTCTTCTTGTTCTTGCCTCATGTCCACCCTCGTGCTTCCTCTCAATCATCCATCTTTTTCCCTCTCCCCTCTCTCTGTCTCCATCCATCTCTTTCTCTCTCCATCCATCCCTCTCTCGCTCTCTCTCTCCCAGATGGTCAGTGGGCGAGTCAGGAGTCTGTCTCCCACTCTCAGTCTGGAACCGCCCCTCTCCTGCAAGGCCCCCCCCTGCCATTGGTCCTTGGTTACCACGGCGGCGACATGGGCTGGGGGTTCTGGAGGTATGACATCACCACGGCTGAGATGGACAGCCTGATTGAAAGAAGAAGAGATTGAAGAAAAAAAATTGTTCAGCAGCAGCATCTTTAATATAGCCTCAGTGCCATCAGGTTCAGTGGTTAGACCTTGCCCTTGTTTCACAGATCTAGGATCAGCTTACCATCCCTTAGATCTTAACCATCACTATTAGAAAGAGAAAAACCAAACCGACCTTGGATCAGTATATATAAGCCTAACTGGGCATTGGGCAACTTCATATTGTTCCATTATGATTATATGCATTTGCTGCATATAACACTTCTACAAGATTTTGCTGATCCAAACAGTTTGTGTTACCAGCCAGGAGCGCATAGAGACTATCTTTAATAAAAACTAATCTAGGTGATGGACTGGGAGGCATCTACTACTGATGTCCTGACACTCTCTACTTTACCTGGAGAGCCACACACACACACACACACACACACACACACACACACACACTACTTTCCCTGGAAAAATGCCACACAGACACACACGCTCCCACAAAGTGAGTGGTATTATCTGCTGTAGTAAATTGTTATGGGTAAATGCAACACCTGGAGGTCACTGTTAAAAGCTTTTGGACATTAAAGCTGAGCGTTGGACACAACTCGTGTCACAATGCCAGGTAGAGCCGAGCGTTGCCAAACTAACTTTAGTTTTATTGCCAGGAGTGTATTCATTAGCGCAAACTGTAGCAAAATGTTTTTGCAACGGAAAACGTTTACCAATGAAAACAAGTGTTTTTTATTGGACACATTCAGGTTAGTCCCTCCTCCATTTGGTTCCTAGGGCATACACCACAGGTAGAACACCGTTGCCAAACTAACTTCCTGCTGCGTCCTGATATTATAGTTAACACATTAACAGTAAGCCATTATGAGACAGCTAATAGATAACTCTGCATTTTGGCATAACAGCAGACACTTTACTACTGTTACTCTTCATACTTCTCTTTCTCTCTCCCTCATAGTCGCATAAAGACCCTGGGTAGGTTGGAAATATGAGACTTGATAAAAGACAGAACACACACACGTATTTGTTCTACTCACATGAAGCTGCTCATCATTTGTTTAGTGTCTTCTGAGCTGCGTGAGTTAGCGAAGCTGATGAAGGAGCAGTACACTGCTATCCACGCACACCACTTTAACTGAAACACACAACACAGGAGGACCACTTTAACTAAAACACACAACACAGGCGGACCCCTTTAACTGAAACACACAACACAGGAGGTTACTGGCCACAAAATGACCTACATACTATACTTTATAATGTGTGTGTGTCAGCTTTTCTGCATGGAGCTTTTTATAAGTGCTGTAGCGTAGACAGACAGTTACTAATATATTGTGTAAGATAATGTGCCTATGTGTAACAGGTTAAGCTCGTACTGCAATTTCAATCCACAGCTTGAAATGTCTCCATTAGCATTGCTGAATAAGTGCCTTTTCGATAACGCAACTGGCTAGTACCTTGTCAAGTGTGCGGTCACGTGTGTTTGCGTAGCAGAGGATCACTAGTTTGAGCTCAGTAAGGAGGACAGGGACAGTGAAGGAAAATAAATTACTATGCTAGCACAGGGACCCCGGTTACATACGCCCTACATAACATTTTAGGACTAGACTGATTTCAGTGGCGGCGGCAGCAGTCAGCGCGCACACACACACACACACACACTTCTAGCATGTACCACTCAGTTGAAAGGCTGGAGTTGTCCCCCAGGTGGTTGACTTTAATCCCGTAAATGGGGAGGGTAGGCGGGACAACAGTGGGGCAATTTCTCCTTGGGGAGGTTACACACACAGAGACAGAAATTAGATAATGGGGGAGGGGCGAGGTCATCTGTCTGTGTGTTTTGTATAAACAGATGTATCTGAGTCACCTTCAGCATCAGGCCACACATGCTGAAGATCATGCCGAGTAGGTTCATGTAGTCGGGAGTCGGATCTTCCAGGGTGGGGTTTGCGTCCGTGCTGGGGGGCTTGTATCTGTAACAACAACCAATATACGAATGACCCTACCATCAATAACGTAACTAGCTACCTTACTTAGCTATACGTCAGTGTAACAACATCTAGTTAGTTTACAAAATGCTAGCTAGCTAGCTTTTTAGCTAGTCAATAATCGCGTTAGAATAGTGCTGATGACGTGTGCTTTAGCTAAGTAGCTACCTAGTTAGCAATGCTAGCGAGCAAACCCAACGACATTTACTCAATTGTACTCACCGGATAATTTTGTTTACCCTTTGTGGGCCTGACATGTTGTTTGCGGACATAATGTCCTTCTTGTTGAGATATTTTTAAGGATTAATTTAGTGGCAAAACGGTGTGGAGTGGGACCCGTCAGCTAGCTCGATGAATGAAGGGGCGGGGCCTATCAGTTCCGCCGTGCGAGGGATGCATTTCAAAATAAAAGTTTTAAAGGACCCGAAGGACACTATTAATGCTGAGGGAGAATATTGGGACTTTTAGTTTGACACAAATGTTTTTTACCCAGAATGCAAGACCGGAAGTAAACTATACTTTGCAAAAATATTAATGTTGTGGAGCATAAACTGTAGAAAAACAATTATTTGGAAGAATACAAAAAAGCATTTGTTCGTTTTTTGTTAGCTAACGTATCTAACAGTAATCAATATGAGTCAGTTTATGATTGCTCTCTCTTCAAACTAAAGCGAAGAAGCGAGGCGTTTCAGGTAGCTAGTTAGCCAAGTTTCATGATGCTCTTTCCATAGCTCTTGCTCTTTCCACTACTAACGTGAATTGATGCTCAAGTCAGGAGAAAAATAATAGCTAAATGTTTCCATCTCTCATTCTACAGGAAGAAGTGTGAAATGTCGTTTCCCCAGCCCAAACCTGAGGTCCCCCAGCTCCCCCAACACCTTCTCAGGACCATAGACTGCCAGCAAGGGGCTGTAAGAGCTGTGCGATTCAATGGTGAGCACTCAAACAAACACCCATACCATAAGATTTATTGACTGTTGGTCAACTTGGAGCTGCTTGTGTATGTCATGAGAGTGAATCTATATAATGTGTTTGGGGTGTTTTTTAATGATCACATTCATGCTCTTGTTGCCTCTTGGAGCTGCTTGTGTATGTCATGAGAGTGAATCTATATAATGTGTTTGGGGTGGTTTTTAATGATCACATTCTCGCTCTTGTTGCCTCTTATTTCATTCTCTCTTTTTCTCTCTCGACCAAACCCCCTCATCCCCCCCCCCCCCCCCCCCCTCCCTCTTTCTCCCTCCCTCCCACCCCCCTCTTTCACCCAACCTCCCTCCCTCCCTGTCTCTCTCTCCCCCACCCCCACCCCTCTCCCTCTCTTTCTCTCTCTCAGCTGATGGTAACTACCTGCTGTCATGCGGCAGTGACAAGTCTCTGAAGCTGTGGAGTGTGAATCGAGGGACACTACTGAAGACGT
>NW_028166667.1:5000-7500 GCF_964263955.1 Coregonus lavaretus
GCAGGTCCTCTGGCTGAGTGAGTCTCTGTTCAGGGATGTTCCTCTGGCTGAGTGAGTCTCTGTTCAGGGCAGTTCCACTGGCTGTGTGAGTCTCTGTTCAGAGCAGTTCCTCTGGCTGTGTGAGTCTCTGTTCAGGGCAGTTCCTCTGGCTCTATGGTTCTCTATTCAGGGATGTTCCTCTGGCTGTGTGAGTCTCTGTTCAGGGCAGTTCCACTGGCTGTGTGAGTCTCTGTTCAGGGCAGTTCATTTGGCTGTGTGAGTCTCTGTTCAGGGCAGTTCCTCTGGCTCTATGGGTCTCTATTCAGGGTAGTTCCTCTGGCTGTGTGAGTCTCTGTTCAGGGCAGTTCCACTGGCTGTGTGAGTCTCTGTTCAAGGCAGTTCTTCTGGCTGTGTGAGTCTCTGTTCAGGGCAGTTCCTCTGGCTGTGTGAGTCTCTGTTCGGGGCAGTTCCTCTGGCTCTATGGGTCTCTATTCAGGGATGTTCCTCTGGCTGTGTGAGTCTCTGTTCAGGGCAGTTCCACTGGCTGTGTGAGTCTCTGTTCAGGGCAGTTCCTATGGCTGTGTGAGTCTCTGTTCAGGACAGGTCCTCTGGCTCTATGGGTCTCTATTCAGGGCAGTTCCTCTGGCTGTGTGAGTCTCTGTTCAGGGCAGTTCCTCTGGCTGTGTGAGTCTCTGTTCAGGGCAGTTCCTCTGGCTGTGTGAGTCTCTGTTCAGGACAGGTCCTCTGGCTCTATGGGTCTCTATTCAGGGAAGTTCCTCTGGCTGTGTGAGTCTCTGTTCAGGACAGGTCCTCTGGCTCTATGGGTCTCTATTCAGGGAAGTTCCTCTGGCTGTGTGAGTCTCTGTTCAGAGCAGTTCCTCTGGCTGTGTGAGTCTCTGTTCAGGGCAGGTCCTCTGGCTGTGTGAGTCTCTGTTCAGGGCAGGTCCTCTGGCTGAGTGAGTCTCTGTTCAGGGATGTTCCTCTGGCTGAGTGAGTCTCTGTTCAGGGCAGTTCCACTGGCTGTGTGAGTCTCTGTTCAGAGCAGTTCCTCTGGCTGTGTGAGTCTCTGTTCAGGGCAGTTCCTCTGGCTCTATGGTTCTCTATTCAGGGATGTTCCTCTGGCTGTGTGAGTCTCTGTTCAGGGCAGTTCCACTGGCTGTGTGAGTCTCTGTTCAGGGCAGTTCCTATGGCTGTGTGAGTCTCTGTTCAGGGCAGTTCCACTGGCTGTGTGAGTCTCTGTTCAGAGCAGTTCCTCTGGCTGTGTGAGTCTCTGTTCGGGGCAGTTCCTCTGGCTCTATGGGTCTCTATTCAGGGATGTTCCTCTGGCTGTGTGAGTCTCTGTTCAGGGCAGTTCCACTGGCTGTGTGAGTCTCTGTTCAGGGCAGTTCCTATGGCTGTGTGAGTCTCTGTTCAGGACAGGTCCTCTGGCTCTATGGGTCTCTATTCAGGGCAGTTCCTCTGGCTGTGTGAGTCTCTGTTCAGGGCAGTTCCTCTGGCTGTGTGAGTCTCTGTTCAGGGCAGTTCCTCTGGCTGTGTGAGTCTCTGTTCAGGACAGGTCCTCTGGCTCTATGGGTCTCTATTCAGGGAAGTTCCTCTGGCTGTGTGAGTCTCTGTTCAGGGCAGTTCCACTGGCTGTGTGAGTCTCTGTTCAGGGATGTTCCTCTGGCTGAGTGAGTCTCTGTTCAGGGCAGTTCCACTGGCTGTGTGAGTCTCTGTTCAGAGCAGTTCCTCTGGCTGTGTGAGTCTCTGTTTGGGGCAGTTCCTCTGGCTCTATGGGTCTCTATTCAGGGATGTTCCTCTGGCTGTGTGAGTCTCTGTTCAGGGCAGTTCCACTGGCTGTGTGAGTCTCTGTTCAGGGCAGTTCCTATGGATGTGTGAGTCTCTGTTCAGGACAGGTCCTCTGGCTCTATGGGTCTCTATTCAGGGCAGTTCCTCTGGCTGTGTGAGTCTCTGTTCAGGGCAGTACCTCTGGCTGTGTGAGTCTCTGTTCAGGGCAGTTCCTCTGGCTGTGTGAGTCTCTGTTCAGGACAGGTCCTCTGGCTCTATGGGTCTCTATTCAGGGAAGTTCCTCTGGCTGTGTGAGTCTCTGTTCAGGGCAGTTCCTCTGGCTCTGTGAGTCTCTGTTCGGGGCAGTTCCTCTGGCTCTATGGGTCTCTATTCAGGGATGTTCCTCTGGCTGTGTGAGTCTCTGTTCAGGGCAGTTCCGCTGGCTGTGTGAGTCTCTGTTCAGGGCAGTTCCTCTGGCTGTGTGAGTCTCTGTTCAGGACAGGTCCTCTGGCTCTATGGGTCTCTATTCAGGGAAGTTCCTCTGGCTGTGTGAGTCTCTGTTCAGGGCAGTTCCTCTGGCTGTGTGAGTCTCTGTTCAGGGCAGTTCCTCTGGCTGTGTGAGTCTCTGTTCAGGACAGGTCCTCTGGCTCTATGGGTCTCTATTCAGGGAAGTTCCTCTGGCTGTGTGAGTCTCTGTTCAGGGCAGTTCCTCTGGCTGTGTGAGTCTCTGTTCAGGACAGGTCCTCTGGCTCTA
>NW_028166667.1:12500-20846 GCF_964263955.1 Coregonus lavaretus
ATGTTTCTGTACCAAATATTAAGTTCTGCTTTTCTGATGTATCAAATACTTATGTCATGCAATAAAATGCAAATGAATTACTTAAAAATCATACAATGTGATTTTCTGGATTTTTGTTTTAGATTCTGTCTCTCACAGTTGAAGTGTACCTATGATAAAAATGACAGACCTCTACATGCTTTGTAAGTAGGAAAACCTGCAAAATCGGCAGTGTATCAAATACTTGTTCTCCCCACTGTATATATATTACTATTATTATTATTATTATTATTATTTAATTTTTTTCAATGTACTTTACTCAAACCAGTGAATATCACTTATTATAAATGAGATCATTAACTATCAGCTCTTGGAATATCCAGGGCCTATACTCTTCACATTTTGGTTATAAAACAACAAATCCAGAACTGATTAAAAACATCAAGGGACAGGACATCATAATCCTACTGGAAACATGGTGTCATGGAGACATAGATACTCAGTGTCCCTCAGGCTATAGAGAAAGTTTACTACCATCAATCAAACATAAAAATGTTAAACGGGGCCGAGACTCAGGTGGAATCATCATTTGGCATAAGCAGGACTTAGCACTGAATGAAATGAAAAAAGGTACTAATCACATTTGGTTAAAACTTAACAAAGGTACAATCTATTGTGACAATGATGTATACATATGTGCAGCTTATGCTCCTCCTTCAGATTCATCATATTATGATGATCAGTTTTTTGACAATCTCCATCATCAATTTCAAAATCATTCAATTTCAGGCAGAGGGTAAAGTGCTTCTTTGTGGAGATTTCAATGCAAGAACAGGTTCTGAGCCTGACTACACTGATGCGGGAGGTAACCACCACATATTTGGACACCCCTCCTTGTACAGTAGCCCAATTATAAATAATAGAAACAGTCCTGACCAAATACTGAACAAAAATGGGAAAGAGTTAGTGCATCTCTGTCGAGCCTTAGGCCTGTACATGCTTAATGGTAGAATCAGAGGGGACTCTTTAGGTCAGTTTACTTACTGCTCAGCTCTTGGGACAAGTGTAGTCGATTATGCCATCACTGACATTGACCCCTCCTCCATTAGTGCATTCACTGTCAGACCACAGACACCATTGTCAGATCACAGTCAGATCAACGTGTTTCTGAAGAAATTAACCGGCAATATTCATTCAAAAAAACAGCCCAATAAACTCTACAACATGAACCAATCGTACAGATGGGCTCAAAACAGTGCAGAGAGATTCATTGAAACATTGAACTCAAATGAAATGATGAACTCTATACAGTTTTTCAATTACTCACAATACCAAAACAATAAAGAAGGTGTCAATTCGGCTACTCAAAACATCAATTGCATTTTCCAAAAAGCAGCATCGAAAGCAAATTTGAGAAAACCAAAGAAATGCAACATCAGAAACAAAAAACAAAATGTTTCTGAAAAATGGTTTGATAACGAATGTAAAACAATTAGAAAACACCTAAGACAAATGTCAAATGAAAAACATAAGCAGCAAAATAACCCAGATCTACGCTATGAATACTTTGAAACTCTGAAACAGTATAAACATACACTGAAACGCAAGAAATTGAATTATACCAACAAGACACTTGATGAAATTGAAAACGCTATTGACCAAAATCAGTTCTGGGACATGTGGAACAATTTAAGCATGACAAAGCCACAAGAATTAGCCATACAAGATGAAGGAATTTGGAAAACTTATTTTGATAATCTATACAAAAACATCCCACAAAAAGACTTACAACAGAACCAATTAGAAATTCAAGAAAAATTGAACATCCTTGAATCGGTCATTAAAAACAACCAAAATCCATTAGATTACCCAATAACCCAACAAGAACTAAATGAAAAGCTCAAATCTATAAAATCAAAGAAGGCTTGTGGTCTAGATAACATCAGAAATGAAATGCTGAAAAACAGCACACCTGAGTTGCAAAATGATGTGCTTAAGTTGTTCAACATAGTTTTAACTTCTGTCTGCTTCCCTGATGTCTGGAACCAGGGGCTCATCTCCCCTATCCACAAAAGTGGAGACAAATCAGACCCCAATAATTACAGGGGAATTTGCGTAAACAGCAACTTGGGAAAGGTTTTCTGTAGCATTTTGAATTCAAGAATTCAAACCTTTCTTCAAGAAAAAAATTTAATAAGTAAATGTCAAATTGGCTTTCTCCCTAACCATCGCACTACTGACCATATATAGAATTCTGTCGGAAAATTCTACAAGTCCAGTGAAATACACCAACTAATGCATGTAGGGCAGAATTGGGCCGCTTTCCAGTAGTAATGAAAATACAGAAAAGATCATTAAAATTTTGGCTACATCTAAATTCAAGTCCAAATTCAAGTCTGCAATTTAAAGCACTTCAAACCCAAGAGCTGAGCCCAGAAACGAGCCCTCTCTGTCAAGGTAGATGTAGGTGGGTGTGGGTGGAATCAGGCGCAGGACGCAGTACGTTAGTCCAACAGACTTTAGTGAGGCGCAGCAAAACAAACACGAAATAAATGTTCCTCCGGGCCGTACCCCTCCCACTCCACTAGATATTGGAGACCCCCCATCCGACGTCTCGAATCCAAGATGGACCGCACAGAGTACGCCGGTGCCCCCTCGATGTCCAATGGGGGCGGAGGAGTCTCCCTGATCTCACTTTCTTGGAGTGGGCCAGCTACCACCGGCCTGAGAAGAGACACATGGAACGAGGGGTTAATACTTTTATACTCCACAGGCATTTGTAATTTGTAACACACCTCGTTCAACCTTCTCAGGACTTTAAATGGCCCTACAAACCGCCGACCCAGTTTCCGACAGGGCAGGCGGAGGGGCAGGTTTCTGGTAGAGAGCCAGACTCGATCACCAGGTGCGTACACCGGTCCCTCACTGCGGTGGAGATCGGCGCTCGCCTTATGACGACGGATGGCCTGCTGCAGGTGGACGTGTGCAGCGTTCCATGTCTCCTCCGAGCGCCGCACCCACTCATCCACCGCAGGAGCCTCGATCTGGCTCTGCTGCCAAGGTGCCAGAACCGGCTGGTAACCTAACACACATTGGAAAGGGGTTAGGTTAGTGGAGGAATGGCGTAGGGAATTCTGGGCCATTTCGGCCCAGGGAACGTACCTTGCCCACTCCTCCGGCCGGTCCTGGCAGTATGTTCTAAGAAACCTACCCACATCCTGGTTCACACGTTCCACCTGCCCATTACTCTCCGGGTGGTAACCCGAGGTGAGGCTCACCGAGACCCCCAACCGCTCCATAAAAGCTCTCCAGACTCTGGAGGAAAATTGGGGACCTTGATCAGACACAATATCCTCGGGTACCCCGTAGTGCCGGAACACATGGGTGAATAGTGCTTCGGCAGTTTGCAGGGCCGTAGGAAGGCCCGGCATGGGGAGCAAACGACAGGCCTTAGAAAACCGGTCCACAACGACCAGTATAGTGGTATTCCCCTGTGAAGGAGGAAGGTCAGTGAGGAAATCCACCGAGAGGTGAGACCATGGTCGTTGTGGAACGGGCAGGGGTAGTAACTTACCCCTAGGCAGATGTCTAGGCGCCTTACACTGGGCGCACACCGAGCAGGAGGAAACATAAACGCTCACATCCCTCGCCAACGTGGGCCACCAGTACTTGGCACTAAGACAGTGCACTGTCCGGCCGATACCAGGGTGTCCAGAGGAGGGTGACGTGTGAGCCCAATAGATCAATCGATCCCGAACCTCGAGCGGAACGTACTTCCGACCCTCCGGACAATGAGGTGGACTAGGGTCGGTGCGTAACGCTCGCTCGAGTTCAGCATCGACCTCCCACACTACCGGTGCCACCAGACAAGACTCCGGCAGTATGGGAGTGGGCTCCACGGACCTCTCCTCCGTGTCATACCGCCGAGACAGTGCGTCTGCCCTACCATTCTGTGACCCAGGGATGTATGTGATCTTAAATGTGAACCGAGTCAAAAACATATTCCACCTCGCCTGGCGAGGGTTCAGCCTCCTCGCTGCCCGGATGTACTCCAGGTTACGGTGGTCCGTCAAAATGAGGAAAGGGTGTTGAGCCCCCTCAAGCCAGTGCCTCCACACCTTTAGGGCCTGTACCACGGCTAACAGCTCCCTGTCCCCTACGTCATAGTTTCGCTCCGCCGGACTGAGCTTCTTGGAATAAAAAGCACAGGGGCGGAGTTTAGGTGGCGCGCCGGACTGTTGCGAAAGCACGGCTCCTATACCGGCCTCTGACGCGTCCACCTCTACCTGAAATGGCAAAGAGGGATCCGGATGCGCCAGCACCGGGGCCGAGGTAAACAGGTCCTTCAACCTCCCAAACGCCCTGTCCGCCTCGGCTGACCACTGCAGACGCACCGGACCCCCCTTCCTAAAGAGACGTTATGGGAACTGCCACCTGTCCAAAACCCCGGATAAACCTCCGGTAGTAATTCGCAAACCCCAAGAACTGCTGCACCTCCTTCACAGTGGTTGGCGTTTGCCAATTACGCACGGCCGACACCCGGTCTACCTCCATCTTCACCCCTGACGCAGACAACTGATAACCCAAAAAGGAGACCGACTCCTGGAAAAACAGACACTTCTCTGCCTTGACATACAGGTCGTGCTCCAACAGCCTCCGCAACACTCTGCGCACCAGGGCCACATGCTCGACTCGGGTAGGCGAGTACACGAGAATGTCATCTATGTACACGACCACCCCCTGCCCCTGCATGTCCCTGAAGATCTCATCAACGAATGATTGGAAAACTGAAGGAGCGTTCATCAACCCGTATGGCATGACAAGATACTCGTAATGGCCCGAGGTGGTACTAAAGGCTGTCTTCCATTCATCGCCCTCCCTAATGCGCACCAAGTTGTACGCGCTCCTGAGATCTAATTTAGTGAAGAAACGCGCCCCGTGCAATGACTCCGTCATGGTCGCAATCAGCGGGAGTGGATAACTGTACTTCACCGTGATCTGATTGAGACCACGGTAATCAATGCACGGGCGTAATCCTCCATCCTTTTTCTTCACAAAAAAGAAACTCGAGGACGCAGGGGAAGTGGAAGGCCGTATGTATCCTTGTCTCAGAGATTCGTCTATGTACGTCTCCATAGCTCTCTTCTCCTCCTGAGACAGAGGATACACATGGCTTCGTGGGAGCGCAGCTCCTGCCTGGAGGTCTATCGCACAATCTCCCTGCCTATGGGGAGGCAACTGCGTCGCCCTCGACTTACTGAACACAATAGCCAAATCCCCATACTCAGGGGGAACGTGCAATGCGGGCACCTGGTTTGGACTCTCCACCGAGGTAGCCCCTATGGAAACGCCTAAACATCGACCCACACACTGGGCAGACCACTCCATCAGAGCCCTCTCCTGCCACGAAATAGATGGGTTATGGGTACTCAACCAGGGCATGCCCAGCACCACCGGATACGCAGGCGAGTCAATCAGAAATAGCTGGATCATCTCCTGATGACCCCCCTGCGCACACATCCTAAGTGGCGCAGTGACCTCCCTGATCAAGCCCGCACCCAACGGACGGCTATCTAGGGCATGAACGGGAAAGGGAACGTCAACAGGGAGAAGGGGAATCCCTAAGGCTAAACAAAACTTCTTATCAACAAAATTCCCAGCCGCGCCTGAATCTACCAGCGCCTTATGCTGGGAATGAGGTGCTACCTGTGGAAAACGCACAGATATACAGAAATGTGCAACAGAGAGCTCTGGGTGAGTGGGGCGCCTACTCACCTGGAAGGACTCCCCAGTGCGGGACCTGTCGTCCTCTCCCCGAGGAGGCCATCCCCAGCACCTAGCCGCGGTGTGTCCTCCCCGACCACAGTTGGTGCAGGAGATGGACCCCCTCGTAAGCCGACCCCTCCTCTCTCTAGCGCCAGCGCCCCCGAGCTCCATGGGGCACGGCTCGGAGGCGCTGGAGGGTGAAATGGACGGACCCCCCTCGGAACGTCCGCGGGTAGCTAGCAGGGTATCCAGCCTGATGGACATGTCGACCAACTGGTCGAACGAGAGGCTGGTGTCCCTACAGGCCAGCTCCCTACGGACGTCCTCGCGTAGACTACATCTGTAGTGATCGATGAGAGCCCGCTCATTCCACCCTGCATCCGCCGCTAGGGTACGGAACTCCAAGGCGAACTCCTGGGCACTCCTCTTCCCCTGCCTGAGGCCGACCAGACGCTCCCCCGCCGCTTTCCCCTCCGGGGGATGGTCAAACACCGCCCTGAAGCGGCGGGAGAACTCGTCGTAGGTGATGGTGTTAGCGTCGATCCTCCTCCACTCTGCGTTGGCCCATTCCAACGCCTTCCCGGAAAGGCAGGAGATCAGGGCGGACACACTCTCGTGTCCCGAGGGCGCCGGGTGCACGGTGGCCAGGTAAAGCTCCACCTGGAGAAGGAATCCCTGACACCCGGCCGCGGTCCCATCATAGGCCCTCGGGAGCGAGAGTCGAACTCCTCTGGGTTCCGGAGCGGGAATGGGCTGAGTGGCCGATGGTGCGGGCAGGGAGGATGGCGGTGGAGGAGTCCCTCGGGTCTCCCAGCCTCGGATGGTGGTGATCACCTCCTGCAGTGCGGACCCCATCCGCAGGATCTGGTCATACTGTCACGGTTTCGGCCGAGGCTGCCTCTCTTCCTTGCTCGGGCAGGCTTCGGCGTTCGTCGTCTCCGGAATACTAGCTGCCACCGTTGCATGTTTCTATGTTCGTTTGCTTTTGTCTGATTGTTGTCACACCTGTTATCATTTAGTGTCATTAGTGTCCTATTTAGTTCTCGTTGTGTTTGTCAGGTGTGGTGTGTGATTCTGTCAAGGTAGATGTAGGTGGGTGTGGGTGGAATCAGGCGCAGGACGCAGTACGTTAGTCCAACAGACTTTAGTGAGGCGCAGCAAAACAAACACGAAATAAATGCCCTGAGGCAAAAGCTCCGCACGTAGGCGTAAACACAAGCGCACAAACAGGTGCGACAAAATACTCCAAAACTAAGGAGCAAACTAGCTCAACCGAGCAAACAGTAAATATCCAGCCTACCGGCACGACAGTAAAACAATCACACACAACACCTGACAAACACAACGAGAACTAAATAGGACACTAATGACACTAAATGATAACAGGTGTGACAACAATCAGACAAAAGCAAACGAACATAGAAACATGCAACGGTGGCAGCTAGTATTCCGGAGACGACGAACGCCGAAGCCTGCCCGAGCAAGGAAGAGAGGCAGCCTCGGCCGAAACCGTGACACTCTCAGTCAGCTGGTGTTGGACCTAACCAACCAAGCTGACACCAGCACTGCTTCAAAAGAAAGAATTCCAATGAACAAAATCATGAACCAATCAAAGGACTCATATTTACAACATTGGAAAAACGAAACAAACTCCAAAAGCCGACTAAATTGCTATCTGACCCTAAACAGAGAATATGAATTGGCGGATTATCTCTACTCTGTCAGAGATACGAAGCAGAGACAGATCCTTACCAAGTACAGGCTGAGTGACCATCAATAGGCAATAGAAACCGGCAGACATAAAAAGACATGGCTACCCAAAGAGGAGCGTTTATGTGGTCACTGCACGACAGGGGAGGTAGAAACAGAGATGCACTTTCTCCTTTACTGTGAGAAATATTCCTCACAAAGAGATTCATTATTCACAGAAATGACTACATTTATTCCAAATTCTAACTTATTAAAGCCAGAGGAAAAACTAAAAATACTCATGGGCGAAGGAGCTATGGCTCCTCTTGCAGCCATATATGTATTTGCCTGCCATAGCCTGAGGGACACTGAATAATAACATCTAAATAGTAAATAGTAACGTACTTATTATTATTGTTATTGCTATTATTGTTATTACCATTATTATTGTTGTTTATCATTCCAAATAGTAGTGGTATGGGTGGTAATGGTAATGATGGCAGTTTAATGACGATGGTAGTTGTAGTACTGATATAATGATGAAGATGACCGTAATTTAGCTATAAGCTAGTTATAGTTTCATTTTCCATATTTAGATTTGTATATTATTATATACTATTGACTGTTACCATTTTATTGTTGTTATTTATTTATTATTATTTACTACCATTTTTTTATTATTATTTGTTATTCTTTATTATTTTATTACAATGTATATTGTATACATTGTTGCTTTGGCAATATTGACGCAATGTTTTTCATGCCAATAAAGCAGCTTGAATTGAATTGAATTGAATAAGAGTGAGAGAAGGAGAGAGAGAGAGAGAGAGAGAAGAGAGAAGAGAGAGAGAGAGAGAGAGAGAGAGAGGAGAGAGAGAAAGAAGGAGCTACTATTATGCTTTTGCATTGTAT
>NW_028166666.1:0-71000 GCF_964263955.1 Coregonus lavaretus
TTCTCTTCTTCAGGTGTTGTACATGTTTTTTGTTGCAAATCCCTAAAACCTGTGTTTTTGACCACATTCATTCAAATCTGTTGTCTCCACACATTGGCCGTTACAACTAATCTGCTGGTTGAATTGTGCACTCGAAAAAATTTGATTTTATACAATGTTCATTGTAACATGTTTAAAACGTATTTTCAAAGATGTGAAAGACAAATTAATCTGTCATGTCCTCTCTCTTGTAGGGCAGTCATCGTTTTGGGCTGGTAAACTCACCTAAAACATGATTTTAGACCATGTTCAATGAAAATGGACAACACATTCATTTTCACTCATCGAACACAAATAGTGACTCCTCTTCTCTTCTTCAGCTGCTGTACCAGTTTTTTGTTGCAAATCCCTAAAACCTGTGTTTTTGACCACATTCATTCAAATCTGTTGTCTCCACACATTGGCAGTTACAACTAATCTGCTGGTTGAATTGTGCAATCGAAAAAATGTGATGTTATACATTGTTCATTGTAGCCTGTTTAAAACGTATTTTCAAAGATGTGAAAGACATATACTCTGTCATGTCCTCTCTCTTGTAGGGCAGTCATCGTTTTGGGCTGGTAAACTCACCTAAAACATGATTTTAGACCATGTTCAATGAAAATGGACAACACATTCATTTTCACTCATCGAACACAAATAGTGACTCCTCTTCTCTTCTTCAGCTGCTGTACCAGTTTTTTGTTGCAAATCCCTAAAACCTGTGTTTTTGACCACATTCATTCAAATCTGTTGTCTCCACACATTGGCAGTTACAACTAATCTGCTGGTTGAATTGTGCAATCGAAAAAATGTGATTTTATACATTGTTCATTGTAGCCTGTTTAAAACGTATTTTCAAAGATGTGAAAGACACATACTCTGTCATGTCCTCTCTCTTGTAGGGCAGTCATCGTTTTGGGCTGGTAAACTCACCTAAAACATGATTTTAGACCATGTTCAATGAAAATGGACAACACATTCATTTTCACTCATCGAACACAAATAGTGACTCCTCTTCTCTTCTTCAGCTGCTGTACCAGTTTTTTGTTGCAAATCCCTAAAACCTGTGTTTTTGACCACATTCATTCAAATCTGTTGTCTCCACACATTGGCAGTTACAACTAATCTGCTGGTTGAATTGTGCAATCGAAAAAATGTGATTTTATACATTGTTCATTGTAGCCTGTTTAAAACGTATTTTCAAAGATGTGAAAGACACATACTCTGTCATGTCCTCTCTCTTGTAGGGCAGTCATCGTTTTGGGCTGGTAAACTCACCTAAAACATGATTTTAGACCATGTTCAATGAAAATGGACAACACATTCATTTTCACTCATCGAACACAAATAGTGACTCCTGTTCTCTTCTTCAGCTGCTGTACCAGTTTTTTGTTGCAAATCCCTAAAACCTGTGTTTTTGACCACATTCATTCAAATCTGTTGTCTCCACACATTGGCAGTTACAACTAATCTGCTGGTTGAATTGTGCAATCGAAAAAATGTGATTTTATACATTGTTCATTGTAGCCTGTTTAAAACGTATTTTCAAAGATGTGAAATACACATACTCTGTCATGTCCTCTCTCTTGTAGGGCAGTCATCGTTTTGGGCTGGTAAACTCACCTAAAACATGATTTTAGACCATGTTCAATGAAAATGGACAACACATTCATTTTCACTCATCGAACACAAATAGTGACTCCTCTTCTCTTCTTCAGCTGCTGTACCAGTTTTTTGTTGCAAATCCCTAAAACCTGTGTTTTTGACCACATTCATTCAAATCTGTTGTCTCCACACATTGGCAGTTACAACTAATTTGCTGGTTGAATTGTGCAATCGAAAAAATGTGATTTTATACATTGTTCATTGTAGCCTGTTTAAAACGTATTTTCAAAGATGTGAAAGAAACATACTCTGTCATGTCCTCTCTCTTGTAGGGCAGTCATCGTTTTGGGCTGGTAAACTCACCTAAAACATGATTTTAGACCATGTTCAATGAAAATGGACAACACATTCATTTTCACTCATTGAACACAAATAGTGACTCCTCTTCTCTTCTTCAGCTGCTGTACCAGTTTTTTGTTGCAAATCCCTAAAACCTGTGTTTTTGACCACATTCATTCAAATCTGTTGTCTCCACACATTGGCAGTTACAACTAATCTGCTGGTTGAATTGTGCAATCGAAAAAATGTGATTTTATACAATGTTCATTGTAACATGTTTAAAACGTATTTTCAAAGATGTGAAACACAAATTAATCTGTCATGTCCTCTCTTGTAGGGCAGTCATCGTTTTGGGCTGGTAAACTCACCTAAAACATGATTTTAGACCATGTTCAATGAAAATGGACAACACATTCATTTTCACTCATCGAACACAAATAGTGACTCCTCTTCTCTTCTTCAGCTGCTGTACCAGTTTTTTGTTGCAAATCCCTAAAACCTGTGTTTTTGACAACATTCATTCAAATCTGTTGTCTCCACACATTGGCAGTTACAACTAATCTGCTGGTTGAATTGTGCAATCGAAAAAATGTGATTTTATACATTGTTCATTGTAGCCTGTTTAAAACGTATTTTCAAAGATGTGAAAGACACATACTCTGTCATGTCCTCTCTCTTGTAGGGCAGTCCTCGTTTTGGGCTGGTAACTCACCTAAAACATGATTTTAGACCATGTTCAATGAAAACGGACAACACATTCATTTTCACTCATCGAACACAAATAGTGACTCCTGTTCTCTTCTTCAGGTACTGTACATGTTTTTTGTTGCAAATCCCTAAAACCTGTGTTTTTGACCACATTCATTCAAATCTGTTGTCTCCACACATTGGCCGTTACAACTAATCTGCTGGTTGAATTGTGCAATCGAAAAAATTTGATTTTATACAATGTTCATTGTAACATGTTTAAAACGTATTTTCAAAGATGTGAAAGACAAATTAATCTGTCATGTCCTCTCTCTTGTAGGGCAGTCATCGTTTTGGGCTGGTAAACTCACCTAAAACATGATTTTAGACCATGTTCAATGAAAATGGACAACACATTCATTTTCACTCATCGAACACAAATAGTGACTCCTCTTCTCTTCTTCAGCTGCTGTACCAGTTTTTTGTTGCAAATCCCTAAAACCTGTGTTTTTGACCACATTCATTCAAATCTGTTGTCTCCACACATTGGCAGTTACAACTAATCTGCTGGTTGAATTGTGCAATCGAAAAAATGTGATTTTATACATTGTTCATTGTAGCCTGTTTAAAACGTATTTTCAAAGATGTGAAAGACACATACTCTGTCATGTCCTCTCTCTTGTAGGGCAGTCCTCGTTTTGGGCTGGTAACTCACCTAAAACATGATTTTAGACCATGTTCAATGAAAACGGACAACACATTCATTTTCACTCATCGAACACAAATAGTGACTCCTGTTCTCTTCTTCAGGTGCTGTACATGTTTTTTGTTGCAAATCCCTAAAACCTGTGTTTTTGACCACATTCATTCAAATCTGTTGTCTCCACACATTGGCAGTTACAACTAATCTGCTGGTTGAATTGTGCAATCGAAAAAATGTGATTTTATACATTGTTCATTGTAGCCTGTTTAAAACGTATTTTCAAAGATGTGAAAGACACATACTCTGTCATGTCCTCTCTCTTGTAGGGCAGTCCTCGTTTTGGGCTGGTAACTCACCTAAAACATGATTTTAGACCATGTTCAATGAAAACGGACAACACATTCATTTTCACTCATCGAACACAAATAGTGACTCCTGTTCTCTTCTTCAGGTGCTGTACATGTTTTTTGTTGCAAATCCCTAAAACCTGTGTTTTTGACCACATTCATTCAAATCTGTTGTCTCCACACATTGGCAGTTACAACTAATCTGCTGGTTGAATTGTGCAATCGAAAAAATTTGATTTTATACATTGTTAATTGTAGCCTGTTTAAAACGTATTTTCAAAGATGTGAAAGACACATACTCTGTCATGTCCTCTCTCTTGTAGGGCAGTCATCGTTTTGGGCTGGTAAACTCACCTAAAACATGATTTTAGACCATGTTCAATGAAAATGGACAACACATTCATTTTCACTCATCGAACACAAATAGTGACTCCTCTTCTCTTCTTCAGCTGCTGTACCAGTTTTTTGTTGCAAATCCCTAAAACCTGTGTTTTTGACCACATTCATTCAAATCTGTTGTCTCCACACATTGGCAGTTACAACTAATTTGCTGGTTGAATTGTGCAATCGAAAAAATGTGATTTTATACATTGTTCATTGTAGCCTGTTTAACCCTCCCGTTGTCCTGTCCGGGTCAAAAAGACCCAGGCTACGTGTTAGAGTGAGTGGCTGTGTAACCCCTAGCGTTGCCCTGTCTTGTCCGGGGTCAGACAGACCCAGGCTACGTGTCAGTGCCTATGTGTTAGAGGGAGTGGCTGTATATCCCGTGCCGCTGTCCTGTCCTGTCCTGTCCTGTCCTGTCCTGTCCTGTCCTTTCTTGTCCGAGGTCAAAACGACCCAGCCTACGTGTCAGTGCCTACGTGTTAGAGTGTGTGGCTGTATATCTCCTCCCGCTGTCCTGTCCGGGTCAAACAAAAATAAAAATAAAAATAAAAAGACCCAGGCTACGTGTCAGTGCCTATGTGTTAGAGCGAGTGGCTGTATGACCCCTAGCGTTGTCCTCTCGTGTCCTGGCTGGGGTGAAAACGACCCAGGCTACGTGTTAGAGTGTTAGAGCGAGTGTGTGCTGTGCTGTGAACAGGACCCTTGCAAATGAAATTAAATCAACTTTTATTGGTCACATTGTAGGTACAGACATTACAGTGAAATATTTTTTTTATTCTTTTTACTTTGTAAAGAATCTGGTGATTTCCTTGTAATATTGTAGGTGTGTGTGTGTCACTAGTCGAGGACAATGCTGGAAACCCAAGATAACCATTTCCTCGACAAGTGAATATATGTCATCTGCTCTTCGGCTTGCTGACAATTGAACATCTCCGCACGTGTTTCATTCTGACAGTCTGTCAACTTGTATACTTGCGGTACAACATTTTGGGTTTTCGTGAAATCACAAGGTATGCTGCCTAGGCTCGAACGGATCCCCATCATGGCGTGTTGTTTGGGGCCAACAGAAAAGCCTTGAAATATCCAGGCGACTTTCTTCATCAGAAGTGTCTGTTCCTCATCTGAGAGATCTGTCATGTGGACACCGCTACACACGGATGAGATGTCGCATGGCATTTGCCGATATGACCGATAATATGTCAACAAATGGTCTCGGACGTGGCTGTGACGAACGTCCATGTCCCACATGTCGTAGTACAAAGCACAAGTACAAGACTCGCTGTCGTCGAAACCGGTCAACGTTGCAGCACAGGGACACCATCCCACAGCTTCACGGTGTATCTTCTGCACATGGTCCCGGTGTGTCACCATGATGTGTGACACTGCACCGTGGTAGAACCACAAGAGCAGAGCCTGTCCTACGACCCGAACGAGCCACAGCTCATACCTCAACAGACTATATTTGGGTTCGACAAATAGTCTCACCTCCAGTTTGTTGTTGGGCATGACCGAGAGGCTTTTCACCGTGTACCCGAGAAGTATGGGTATGTTGTTCACTACTCGATTGAACGCAGAATAGATGTCGTTGAAGTTGATGGTGCTCAGATTCAGTCGAGTCGACCCTCCGACGATGCCCAGACCGATCACGGTGCCGACGACGGTGGTGGTATTGTCGGTAGTAGTTACGTGACTGGAGTCCGACGTGTGTATGTCAAACACTGCAGTGATGCAGCGAGAATCGCCCTTTGCCTTTTCTGTGTTCTGGAAAGTCGACATAGCTTCCTTCGATGGATGTTGTTTGTCTGTGAGACACGAACCTGTTATATTGTGGATTCAATGACCACTCCCATAGAAATAATAAATTATATTATATTCATTTATTTTTTATTGTTTTTGGGGGGGTTAATGTTAGAGCCTAGGTGTTAGAGCGAGTGGCTCGCTGTATATCTCCTCCCGCTGTCCTGTCCTGTCCTGTCCGGGTCAAAAAGACCCAGGCTACGTGTCAGAGCCTAAGGTGTTAGAGCTAGTGGCTGTGTATCTCCTCCCGCTGTGCTGACCGGGTCAAAAAGACCCAGGCTACGTGTCAGAGCCTATGTGTTTGAGCTAGTGGCTGTATATCCCCTCCCGCTGTCCTGACCGGGTCAAAAAGACCCAGGCTACGTGTCAGTGCCTATGTGTTTGAGCTAGTGGCTGTATATCCCCTCCCGCTGTCCTGTCCGGGTCAAAAAGACCCAGGCTACGTGTCAGAGCCTAGGTGTTAGAGCTAGTGGCTGTATATCCCCTCCCGCTGTCCTGACCGGGTCAAAAAGACCCAGGCTACGTGTCAGTGCCTATGTGTTTGAGCTAGTGGCTGTATATCCCCTCCCGCTGTCCTGTCCGGGTCAAAAAGACCCAGGCTACGTGTCAGTGCCTAGGTGTTAGAGCTAGTTGCTGTATAACCCCTAGCGTTGTCCTGTCCTGGCTGGGGTCAAACGGACCCAGGCTACACGTTAGAGGCATAAGCTCTGAGCCAGAGGTACTAGGTAAGCCGTAAACAAAAACAGCAACACCAAGAACAACTACTACTACTACTACTACTACTACTACTACTACTACTACTACTACTACTACTACTACTACTACTACTACTACTACTACTACTACTACTACTACTACTACTACTACTACTACTAATATTGCCTCCGTGGCATGTCCGGACACGTGCCGAAAAGAGAGGTCTTGGGGACTTCCCCAGCCTGGGTGCCGAAGCTATTATGAGTGCTGTGCGATTCACTGCCAAACAGGTCCTAGAACAGATATTTTCCAATGACTCTGACTGCGACGAGGAAGCGGACGAGGAAGCGTCCGAAGAAGAAGACGGGGAGGAATACAACCCAGAGGACGAGGAGACCACAGAGGACGACGACGACGACGACGACTACGACGCCGCAGCCGCCGCCGCTGACGACGAGGACGATGTCCAAGTAGAACAAGGTCAAGGCGTAGAAGACGAACGAGACGATGACGACGACGACGACGAATACGACGACCAACAAGAAGAAGAAGAAGAAGAAGAAGAAGAAGAACAAGGGGAAGAACAAGGGGAAGAACAAGGGGAAGGTGAAAGAGAGCGAGGAGAGCGAGGAGACCTCCGCCGCTGCCGCAGCCGCCGCCGCAGCATCAGCCCCAGAACACAACACGATATCCCTCGAGTGGAAAGAGAGACATTCGTGTCGAGAAACGGCCAAATCCAATGGTGCTCGGTGCCCTGTGACAACAATCGGGGCGTCGGAGGGGCCGCAGCAGCGGCAAAAAGTAACAGGCCGGTTGCTGAGGTGCCGGAGGACATGAGGCCCGGGCCTACTAGGCAGGCCGTAGGCCAAGCCCGCGACATCCTCTCCACGTTTCGCTTGTTTTTCACACCCGAGATAGAAGACATCATCCTGGAGATGACCAATCTGGAGGGCGTTCGAAAATACGGAGCCCGAGGCGACGGCGACGACGACGACGACCACCGCCACTACGCCGACGACCACGAAGACCACGAAAACCACGAAGACCGTGACCGCGGCGGCGGCGGCCGCTGGAAAGCGATGGACTCCACAGACCTGAGAGCCTACGTAGGGCTGCTCATCCTAGCCGGCGT
Source organism: Coregonus lavaretus (assembly GCF_964263955.1). Classification (NCBI taxonomy): domain Eukaryota; kingdom Metazoa; phylum Chordata; class Actinopteri; order Salmoniformes; family Salmonidae; genus Coregonus; species Coregonus lavaretus. The sequence goes on from NW_028166666.1 coordinate 7,712, forward strand.
GTACAGGTCCCGAGGCGAAGCGGCCTCTAGTCTCTGGGACGCCGAGAGCGGAAGGACCATTTTCCGCGCAACCATGCCGCTCAAAGTCTTTCACGCTTACTCGAGACTTCGACGACCGCCAGACCAGAGCCGAGAGACGCGCAGCAGGCGGCGGTGACAAACTTGCGGCCGTGAGAGAGGTCTGGGACAAGTGGGTCGAGAGGCTGCCGCTCCTCTACAACCCCGGGCCCGACATGACGGTGGACGAGCAACTGGTCCCTTTCAGAGGTGTGCCGGGGCCAACAACACCGTACAAGAGCACAACAGCAACAACACTGAACACAACATTGAACACAACACTGAACACAACACAACACAAGACAACACGCTAAAGCTAATCTCTTGTCTTTCCTCTCCTCTCTCTCTCTCTCTCTCTCTCTCTCTCTCTCTCTCTCTCTCTCTCTCTCTCTCTCTCTCTCTCTCTCTCTCTCTCTCTCTCTCTCTCTCTCTCTCTCTCTCTCTCTCCTCCAGGCCGATGTCCTTTCCGCCAGTATATCCCAAGCAAGCCGGCCAAATACGGCATCAAGACATGGGTGGCCTGCGACTCCAAATCCAGCTACGCCTGGAAGATGCAGGTCTACACCGGCAAGGCCACATGCGGAGGCCCCGAGAAGAACCAGGGGATGAGGGTCGTGCTCGATTTGACGCAGGGACTCAGGGGTCACAACGTCACCTGCGACAATTTCTTCACCTCATACGAGCTCGCGCGCCAGCTCCTGACCAGGAACGTCACCGTGGTCGGCACAGTCAGAAAGAACAAGCCAGAGCTCCCGCAGGCGCTGCTCGCCTCAAAGGACAGGCTCCTCTTCTCCTCCAAGTTCGCCTTCACGCCCACCAACCCTCTAGTGTCCTACCTGGCAAAGAAAAACAAGAACGTCTTACTCCTGAGCACGCTGCACACCGAGGCTCACGTTAGCCGTCGCCAGGACAAGAAGCCGGCCATCGTCCTAGACTACAACAGCAACAAGGGAGGTGTGGACAACCTAGACAAGGTGATTGGAACCTACAGCTGCAGGAGGATGACCGCGCGCTGGCCCCTGGTCATCTTCCACAACATCCTTGACGTGTCCTCTTACAACGCTTTTGTCATATGGCGAGAGCTCAACCCCACTTGGATGCCTGGCAAGCGAAACAAGAGGAGGGTGTTCCTCGAGCAGCTGGGAAAGGCACTAGTGACTCCGTTCATACAAAGAAGGGCCCGTCTCCCTCGCACCGTAGCCTCTGCGGCGCTCGTCAAAGCTGTTCAGAGGGCTACGTATCGTGATCAGCCCCGGCGGGATCACGCCCCCGCAGCACCGGACCACGCAGCACCACCGGCCCAAGCACCCAACCCCGCACAACCCAGTAAGAGGAAGAGGTGTCAGGTCTGCCCCACAAAGAAGGACTGTAAAACACACACGGTGTGCACCAGGTGTAACAAATACATCTGCAAAGGCTGCTCGCACCCATACTGTCCCACATGTTCCAACTGGGCCTTTAGTGAGAGGGGGACAGTTCGACCCGGAGGGCACGGCGTGTGTACAGAATACCAGGACAACGGGAGGGTTAAACAGGCTACAATGAACAATGTATAAAATCACATTTTTTCGATTGCACAATTCAACCAGCAGATTAGTTGTAACTGCCAATGTGTGGAGACAACAGATTTGAATGAATGTGGTCAAAAACACAGGTTTTAGGGATTTGCGACAAAAAACATGTACAGCACCTGAAGAAGAGAACAGCAGTCACTATTTGTGTTCGATGAGTGAAAATGAATGTGTTGTCCGTTTTCATTGAACATGGTCTAAAATCATGTTTTAGGTGAGTTACCAGCCCAAAACGATGACTGCCCTACAAGAGAGAGGACATGACAGATTATGTGTCTTTCACATCTTTGAAAATACGTTTTAAACAGGTTACAATGAACATTGTATAAAATCAAATTTTTTCGAGTGCACAATTCAACCAGCAGATTAGTTGTAACGGCCAATGTGTGGAGACAACATATTTGAATGAATGTGGTCAAAAACACAGGTTTTAGGGATTTGCAACAAAAAACATGTACAGCACCTGAAGAAGAGAACAGGAGTCACTATTTGTGTTCGATTAGTGAAAATGAATGTGTTGTCCGTTTTCATTGAACATGGTCTAAAATCATGTTTTAGGTGAGTTACCAGCCCAAAACGAGGACTGCCCTACAAGAGAGAGGACATGACAGAGTATGTGTCTTTCACATCTTTGAAAATACGTTTTAAACAGGCTACAATGAACAATGTATAAACTCACATTTTTTCGATTGCACAATTCAACCAGCAGATTAGTTGTAACTGCCAATGTGTGGAGACAACAGATTTGAATGAATGTGGTCAAAAACACAGGTTTTAGGGATTTGCAACAAAAAACTGGTACAGCAGCTGAAGAAGAGAAGAGGAGTCACTATTTGTGTTCGATGAGTGAAAATGAATGTGTTGTCCGTTTTCATTGAACATGGTCTAAAATCATGTTTTAGGTGAGTTACCAGCCCAAAACGATGACTTCCCTATGTCGAGATTGCGTAATTCAAATCTGGTATTGGAATAAGAATCAAGAGATCTTCAATCTAAGCTTAATTTATTATATGCAAAATGTATTGTATGATAAGTATGAAGGTTCGTATACGGGCTCACTGTCAAACCACGCAGGGCCGACAGAGAACTAAGAATCTGTTTTCAGATTCTTTCTCAAATACTCTGACAGAAAGCAGTCCCTTCTTCTGTTGGCCAACCAGAGCAAAGGACTGAGTGTGGTTCAGCCAATCCGTTGGCGCAGGGGTTGGTCTCAACTCCTTGGCATTCCAGTTGTTGCCAGGCTTGGTTGCTATGATAATAACCTGCAGAGCCAGCACCGAGAATACACAATCTCCACTGTATCCAGGTTCAAGGACAGTTTCACAGAATACAAAGAGGCAGTGAGGTCTAGTACTTTGAGACACAAGTTCTTATCTCCCCTTACTCCCTAAAACAGCTCCTCACATTAATCACAGCTTGCCAAGTGAAACAATCTACATCAATGCATTCCTTCCAAGGTAGTCATCTCATACAGATCCAATTATGAGAAAAATAAAACCCAACAATTCCCTCTTTTGACGCCCTCTAGGGTGTCACTCATTAAAATACAATACAAACAAAAATAAACACTTTTATTAATAGACAATTTGATAATAAAAGTCCTTCAGTCCTTCCATCCTTCCATCGACACCCAACTTGCAAACTGTTACTAGTCATCAAAGAAGTTCAAACCATCACATAAGGAAAGACAAACATTCACATGGCTAACTTGATTAATAAAGCATAAAACACAGGATTAATAGAACACAAAACACAAGATTATTAAAACTCTAGGGTGTGATTAAAGATTTTTAAAGGGACATTTTTGAATTCCCTCTTTTGACACCATTTATGGTGTCACTCTAAACAGAGTATAATCACCCTTAAGAATAACAGGATATGGAAATTAAATCACAACATTTAATGTTAATAAAAAATAAAAAATAATAATTTTAACCCTCTATTCCTCCCCTACACCTAACATGTACTGAGTTGGCTACCAGCCACCCAGGAATCCTTTACCTTCACATCAGGAAGAATAAACAATCACAGTGGTTAGTAAAAACATAAGGTAATAAATGAGCAAGAACTGAAAATAAATGCGTGTATGTATTTTACTAGGCAAACCATGGATCATCCAGCTTGGTCTCAGAGTCAGTAGCAGAGTCACCCGCATCATCCTGGGCCGGTAACAACAGCATCATACCTGACGCCTGCACCGCTCCTACCACTGACCTCCTGAGACAGGGGACGATGCAAGCAGCACAACACATTAACAGCAAAAACACAATTACTAGGGTCAGAAATCCAGTAACCACCATAGAAGAGTACTCACCAAACCAGTCACTCAGCCAGGAAATAAGACAACATCCACAAAGAACAAGTATACCCATAGAATCTATAACTTCACCCAGAATAGTCACAACAATAGTTTTCCATTTACCAAATATGTTATCAAACCAACCGTTTATGGAGCTATCAATACCAGAGTTCTCAACCAGTTCGTTCGCCAGCGTGGTGATGGTCACTCAAGCGCTTTGGTCACGGGCCCGTCCGGTGCTATATTGTTGGAGATGAAAGTACAGCACATATATCCAAACAGAACACAAACCCCGTCCTGCTCAGCCAAAAGCATATCTAAGCTATTCTATTCTGCCATGTCATTAAGCTAGTTGCCGCTGTCTGCTCAGCTAATCCCTTTATTGCATCACGAGTGTGGTTTATAAATATTTTGCTGGTTATATTAAATATAATTTATCCAATCTATATTTTTATTAATTGTTGACCATCAGAAAATACTTGATTCAAACTCAGCTGCGATCTGATTCCTAGCTTTGAATTGTTCTGTAACCTCTCGAGGTACTCCTATCCCATCACAGGATCCTTTCATCAAAGGCTCCCGGGAGGAGGTCCTACTTTCTATGTGACAACTCACCAGTCTCTGACACGTTTGATTGTTTGCGTATGTAGGTGAGTTCACAATCAGTTATCACCACACATCCATCAGATGTCAGCACGGGCCTGGTTTTGACTCCTATAATCCTCTGACTGCAACAAAAAGGAAATATTAGTCATGTTTTCTTTCAGTTGTGATATTCTCTGTGTAGGAGCAGAGCTAAGATGCCCTACTCTGTATCCTATCTTACTAGTCCTAGAAAAACAATTAGAATCCCCTGAGACTTCAAACGTAGGCAACCCAGGTCGGGACGACCCCGTTATCGGGCTTGCATGGAGGATAAACCTGACAGAGAGTCAAAGCCTGTCAAGGGGAACGGAGTAGTTGTCAACCCTGGTTTGGCTGTCCCACAGGCAAAACAGTCCTCTTTAGACATAGTTTTTTGCCGTATAGTGAATCCATTCCAACCACAGGTTAAGATTTCTATACCCCGTTCTCACCTGTACTACTTCCTCCAGGTCTATAGTTTTGCACTATCTTTACCACAGCCCCGGTCTCACCACCTCCCTCAGAGAGGTTTACTCTAGAATTTCCCCTTTCCCTACGTCTAGCTGTCTCTTATGCCTTTTCAACTTGTGTTAGGTTAACTACTACTTCTGGCTGAAACAGGAGGGTCCGTGCGTGTTAGGAATATGGCCCCCACAATCAGACAGCTACCTACCGTCGGGAGACCTGTGAATCCCCACCCTTGCCCTGAGAACATGTCAGATGCCAGAGGCCAACCCATTGCTTCACCTTCTATCGAACTCACACAGGGATGATCAGACAGGGTAAGGGAATCTTCGTTAAGGAGCCAACCCCCGGACCCTTGTGGTTATCGGATCTTTCTCCTAACTCTGTGTTTGTTCGTCAGGTGTAGCTGGGTTTTGCCTTTTTACAGTGTGTGACATGCACCCAGATGGATCTCTCAGCTGGCAAAGGCAGTACTTGGTAGGGCCCTTCCCGCCAGGCCTGCTTCAGTCTCCTGGTTAGATAGAGTGGGTCACCTTCTCCTTTAGTTCACCTGTGGGGCACAAAACCTCTGACATACAGGTGTGGTTAATAAACTATCATATATGTTTGTTGTTTTTTTTAAGTATTTTGTCCTCTCCTTTGTATATATTTAATATTTAATCCAACCATCCCCCTTTTGACACATGATTTGGCCATGTGTCAATATTACCACCTATCTAAACAATCACTTTAGTTAATATTGGTAATTCATTATCCGATTGCCATTCCTCCACTCTCTCTTCTGTTATTTTATGGTTCAAATCAAATATATTATTACCAAATTATAATCTTCTTCACAATTTTCACAGTACTATAAATTACCCTCAACTTAGTAAAATAAACTATCCTAAAGTCCTCCTCTCATGCCTTTAGAATTTACTAGTGTGGATGATTAAAATAACACCAGAATGTTAAAACAGAGTTCAGAGGCAATTGAAATCATTTAACGAACTGTTTAATCCCATAGTATACTAAACATTACCATTATTCTAAATACTTCATAAATGTTAGCTATCCCAAGTGTTCATTAAATCCTCATGACATTCATTCTCATAAGAAATCATATATACCCCAAACTCAGCCAAAAAGCTAAAAAACTCCATAAAATTCACTGTGTGCTCCTCTAAGACCTATCACCCTTGACCTGCTGAAACCCCCCAAAATTGAAACAACAAGGCTTTATAAACATCATACTAGGTGTGTTGTTTTTTATTTGAAAACCCAATTTGAAAAACAACCACAAATAGCCAGGCCTTAATTTGGTAGTTCACTTTTATGACCTAAATACAGCCTAACTGAGATGAGCTAATCTCTTTCTCCTAGTGATATTCTAAAGATGGTAGTACACACAAAACATGATAGATATTCCCAGTCTTAACCCATCAATAATTGTTTGTATCATTCTAATTCCTCCTAACTAATCCATTAAACCACTCAAAATTCCTCGAGTATACTATGATTATTTAATTGATTACCCTAACTCTGCTACATGTGATCTCATCTCAAATGATCCATTTATCAATTATTTATTCAACCCCCTAGGAAAATCTTTCTCCCCTTCTATTGTTCCTGTCCCCCCTGTAAATGTCATATTTGAGTTTTTAGCCAATACAATCACGGTTACATCAAATGTTCCCTCTTCTAATGGTATTTTCTTCCTAATATAACTTCCCTAAATGAGATTAAATCCCCTGCCTTCCTCTACTATCCTTATATCATTACTGGATCAATGATAATAACTGTAATAACTATCAATAATAATTGTAATAACTATTTCACATTAAATTGTGTCTTTTTTCTGATAATGTCATAATTGTAGCCTATTCCATCACTTTTAGTTTAAAATATAAGTTTATGTAACAAATCCATAACCCACCACAGGCTGGCGCCATTCCCCCATCACAACAGCCAATGTCACTTGCATCCACTTAACCAAAATACATTATCGTTCTAAAATGTACCAAAAAAAAAAAATATATATTTCCCAGCTAAACCATTTCAGTTCGCTATTCAATTTATTTAACTGTTCTCTCTGATTATGCCGTAATTAATAAAACAAATACTTGCTATCGTTGATTAGCATACATTTAATTATGTTCCTACCATCTGAACTGTACTGTCTCTCACCCTCCCCTTTCTCCTTCGGAGAGAGCGCATGGTAACCTTATAACATATTTACATAGCTTAAATAGAAATATTCTAGAAAAGTCTATCTAATTCAACCTTTCAGGTATATAGCCCCACTGCGTAAGCTTTATCTACTGTCCCTACCTGTGTTCGAACCAGTGACATCGCCAGTCACTCCACACCATCTACTATTCTCTCAAAGTAAATACTTTCACGTCGCACATCCAGCCACGTCATCATCCCCGTCTAGCCAGCCCTTCCGTCTCAAACAACCTAGTAGCCAAAATAAAACACACTCTAACAGCGTTCTGCATTTTCCTCTATCATCGGGTTTAAGAACTAACGTAACAACATTAACTATTCTCTCTTGCTGTAGTAACGTCTTGTTTGGTTGAATTTATTTATTACGAAGTGTCCATAATACTATAATAATACATAATCGAATTCCCCTCATGCATACAGATTTCACCTTATGCCATTGAAATGCCAAATAGACCATAATAGTTCAATGGAGCCCCCTATTGGCTCTCCCCTACCTATACATTACTTCTACAACCACTTTAGTTATGGTCCGATTACAAATTAAACCTTATCACATGATCAAACAACGCCACAACCTTAAACCCATATGGTGCGGCAGGCAGCTTAGTGATCAGTAGCGCCGCGCCAACAACCGAGAGGTCGCCGGTTCCAATCCCCGAGCCTACCAGGCGAAAAATCTGCCGATGTGCCCTCGAGCAAGGCACTCAACCCCAATCGCTCCTGCAAGTCGCTCTGGACAAGAGCATCTGCCAAATCACCAAAAATGCAAATGTAAATATTCTCTACTTTCTCACCCATCTCATCCCTCGTCAGAAACCCACATGCACCTCTCAAATAATCACCCCGTGGTGTTCCCAGCCAACTCCAGTCTTTCCTCGCTCCAAAAGCCACAGTTTCGCTCTCTCCAGCCCCTCCCCTCGCAACTCTCTCTTCAGCTTTTGAGGAGCTGTTTTTCGTTTTAGTGTTCCAAATATTCTGCCGTTATTTAAACTACTTTAGTCTATTTATTTAAAACAAATCATTCCCACCTAATTAGTTAAAGTTGGTGCATATTTATTTTTCAACGATAAACCGAATTATTTCAGTCTAATTGTTTAACCAGTATTTTGCAGGGTCAAACATCAAACGTTAAATCAAATAATAAACCAAATTGTTTCAACACAACTATTCAAAACCAGTTCAGTCACACAATTAATCACTTTAGCTTTATGTTCCCAATTGTTATTGATGGGTTATATGGTTTAAACAATCACGAACCCAACAGTTATCCCCAAATTACACAGTTTGGACAGCCACAGACGTTTTAACTTCTAATTAGTTTTCTAACAAAGTATACAGGTTTGTCATTCACACTCTCATGCATACGACAACACTTGCACTGTCTAACTTTTAAAGTACCTCCTATGAGCCTTCAGTCATAGCGTCGCACTATCTAATCTATTTTAAAGTACCTCCTATGAGCCTTCAGTCATAGCGTCGCACTGTCTAATCTATTTTAAAGTACCTCCTATGAGCCTTCAGTCATAGCGTCGCACTGTCTAATCTATTTTAAAGTACCTCCTATGAGCCTTCAGTCATAGCGTCGCACTGTCTAATCTATTTTAAAGTACCTCCTATGAGCCTTCAGTCATAGCGTCGCACTGTCTAATCTATTTTAAAGTACCTCCTATGAGCCTTCAGTCATAGCGTCGCACTGTCTAATCTATTTTAAAATACATCCTATGGGAGTCACACCCTCTAACCATAGGTCACACTGTTTAATTAAAATACATCCTATGGGAGTCACACCCTCTAACCATAGGTCACAGTGTTTAATTAAAATACATCCTATGGGAGTCACACCCTCTAACCATAGGTCACAGTGTTTAATTAAAATACATCCTATGGGAGTCACACCCTCTAACCATAGGTCACAGTGTTTAATTAAAATACATCCTATGGGAGTCACACCCTCTAACCATAGGTCACACTGTTTAATTAAAATACATCCTATGGGAGTCACACCCTCTAACCATAGGTCACAGTGTTTATTTAAAATACATCCTATGGGAGTCACACCCTCTAACCATAGGTCACACTGTTTATTCGCTTTAAAGTGCCACCTATGAACTTCTAGTCATAGTTTGCACTCCCATGGGTTTAACCATCACAATTATCAAACATTTGCATAGTACATTATGAAATCGAAATAGTATACTGTAATTGTTATTTATAGTAGAATAGGGTTCACTTACATCAAACAGGTGTTTCACAAAATTAATTTGGATAAAGCCAATGTGCAAAACTTCAGTTATATTACAATAGGTGTTTTGCTTACCTTTTTAAAAGCCCGGGCAATTTGTGAAACACAGTTCGATGACAGTGATGTCCAATAGGCTGGGTGAATTCCAGCGAAGTGAAGTTCCGCTACCAGATCACAGTCGGAGGTCACCAATTGTCGAGATTGCGTAATTCAAATCTGGTATTGGAATAAGAATCAAGAGATCTTCAATCTAAGCTTAATTTATTATATGCAAAATGTATTGTATGATAAGTATGAAGGTTCGTATACGGGCTCACTGTCAAACCACGCAGGGCCGACAGAGAACTAAGAATCTGTTTTCAGATTCTTTCTCAAATACTCTGACAGAAAGCAGTCCCTTCTTCTGTTGGCCAACCAGAGCAAAGGACTGAGTGTGGTTCAGCCAATCCGTTGGCGCAGGGGTTGGTCTCAACTCCTTGGCATTCCAGTTGTTGCCAGGCTTGGTTGCTATGATAATAACCTGCAGAGCCAGCACCGAGAATACACAATCTCCACTGTATCCAGGTTCAAGGACAGTTTCACAGAATACAAAGAGGCAGTGAGGTCTAGTACTTTGAGACACAAGTTCTTATCTCCCCTTACTCCCTAAAACAGCTCCTCACATTAATCACAGCTTGCCAAGTGAAACAATCTACATCAATGCATTCCTTCCAAGGTAGTCATCTCATACAGATCCAATTATGAGAAAAATAAAACCCAACACCTACAAGAGAGAGGACATGACAGTGTATGTGTCGTTCACATCTTTGAAAATACGTTTTAAACAGGCTACAATGAACAATGTATAAAATCACATTTTTTCGATTGCACAATTCAACCAGCAGATTAGTTGTAACTGCCAATGTGTGGAGACAACAGATTTGAATGAATGTGGTCAAAAACACAGGTTTTAGGGATTTGCAACAACAAACAGGTACAGCAGCTGAAGAAGAGAAGAAGAGTCACGATTTGTGTTCGATGAGTGAAAATGAATGTGTTGTCCATTTTCATTGAACATGGTCTAAAATCATGTTTTAGGTGAGTTTACCAGCCCAAAACGATGACTGCCCTACAAGAGAGAGGACATGACAGATTATGTGTCTTTCACATCTTTGAAAATACGTTTTAAACAGGTTACAATGAACATTGTATAAAATCAAATTTTTTCGAGTGCACAATTCAACCAGCACATTAGTTGTAACGGCCAATGTGTGGAGACAACAGATTTGAATGAATGTGGTCAAAAACACAGGTTTTAGGGATTTGCAACAAAAAACATGTACAGCACCTGAAGAAGAGAACAGGAGTCACTATTTGTGTTCGATGAGTGAAAATGAATGTGTTGTCCGTTTTCATTGAACATGGTCTAAAATCATGTTTTAGGTGAGTTACCAGCCCAAAACGAGGACTGCCCTACAAGAGAGAGGACATGACAGAGTATGTGTCTTTCACATCTTTGAAAATACGTTTTAAACAGGCTACAATGAACAATGTATAAAATCACATTTTTTCGATTGCACAATTCAACCAGCAGATTAGTTGTAACTGCCAATGTGTGGAGACAACAGATTTAAATGAATGTGGTCAAAAACACAGGTTTTAGGGATTTGCAACAAAAAACTGGTACAGCAGCTGAAGAAGAGAAGAGGAGTCACTATTTGTGTTCGATGAGTGAAAATGAATGTGTTGTCCGTTTTCATTGAACATGGTCTAAAATCATGTTTTAGGTGAGTTACCAGCCCAAAACGATGACTGCCCTACAAGAGAGAGGACATGACAGAGTATGTGTCTTTCACATCTTTGAAAATACGTTTTAAACAGGCTACAATGAACAATGTATAAAATCACATTTTTTCGATTGCACAATTCAACCAGCAGATTAGTTGTAACTGCCAATGTGTGGAGACAACAGATTTAAATGAATGTGGTCAAAAACACAGGTTTTAGGGATTTGCAACAAAAAACTGGTACAGCAGCTGAAGAAGAGAAGAGGAGTCACTATTTGTGTTCGATGAGTGAAAATGAATGTGTTGTCCGTTTTCATTGAACATGGTCTAAAATCATGTTTTAGGTGAGTTACCAGCCCAAAACGATGACTGCCCTACAAGAGAGAGGACATGACAGAGTATGTGTCTTTCACATCTTTGAAAATACGTTTTAAACAGGCTACAATGAACAATGTATAAAATCACATTTTTTCGATTGCACAATTCAACCAGCAGATTAGTTGTAACTGCCAATGTGTGGAGACAACAGATTTGAATGAATGTGGTCAAAAACACAGGTTTTAGGGATTTGCAACAAAAAACTGGTACAGCAGCTGAAGAAGAGAAGAGGAGTCACTATTTGTGTTCGATGTGTGAAAATGAATGTGTTGTCCGTTTTCATTGAACATGGTCTAAAATCATGTTTTAGGTGAGTTACCAGCCCAAAACGAGGACTGCCCTACAAGAGAGAGGACATGACAGAGTATGTGTCTTTCACATCTTTGAAAATACGTTTTAAACAGGCTACAATGAACAATGTATAAAATCACATTTTTTCGATTGCACAATTCAACCAGCAGATTAGTTGTAACTGCCAATGTGTGGAGACAACAGATTTGAATGAATGTGGTCAAAAACACAGGTTTTAGGGATTTGCAACAAAAAACTGGTACAGCAGCTGAATAAGAGAAGAGGAGTCACTATTTGTGTTCGATGAGTGAAAATGAATGTGTTGTCCGTTTTCATTGAACATGGTCTAAAATCATGTTTTAGGTGAGTTACCAGCCCAAAACGATGACTTCCCTACAAGAGAGAGGACATGACAGTGTATGTGTCGTTCACATCTTTGAAAATACGTTTTAAACAGGCTACAATGAACAATGTATAAAATCACATTTTTTCGATTGCACAATTCAACCAGCAGATTAGTTGTAACTGCCAATGTGTGGAGACAACAGATTTGAATGAATGTGGTCAAAAACACAGGTTTTAGGGATTTGCAACAACAAACTGGTACAGCAGCTGAAGAAGAGAAGAAGAGTCACGATTTGTGTTCGATGAGTGAAAATGAATGTGTTGTCCATTTTCATTGAACATGGTCTAAAATCATGTTTTAGGTGAGTTTACCAGCCCAAAACGATGACTGCCCTACAAGAGAGAGGACATGACAGATTATGTGTCTTTCACATCTTTGAAAATACGTTTTAAACAGGTTACAATGAACATTGTATAAAATCAAATTTTTTCGAGTGCACAATTCAACCAGCACATTAGTTGTAACGGCCAATGTGTGGAGACAACAGATTTGAATGAATGTGGTCAAAAACACAGGTTTTAGGGATTTGCAACAAAAAACATGTACAGCACCTGAAGAAGAGAACAGGAGTCACTATTTGTGTTCGATGAGTGAAAATGAATGTGTTGTCCGTTTTCATTGAACATGGTCTAAAATCATGTTTTAGGTGAGTTACCAGCCCAAAACGAGGACTGCCCTACAAGAGAGAGGACATGACAGAGTATGTGTCTTTCACATCTTTGAAAATACGTTTTAAACAGGCTACAATGAACAATGTATAAAATCACATTTTTTCGATTGCACAATTCAACCAGCAGATTAGTTGTAACTGCCAATGTGTGGAGACAACAGATTTAAATGAATGTGGTCAAAAACACAGGTTTTAGGGATTTGCAACAAAAAACTGGTACAGCAGCTGAAGAAGAGAAGAGGAGTCACTATTTGTGTTCGATGAGTGAAAATGAATGTGTTGTCCGTTTTCATTGAACATGGTCTAAAATCATGTTTTAGGTGAGTTTACCAGCCCAAAACGATGACTTCCCTAACAAGAGAGAGGACATGACAGAGTATGTGTCTTTCACATCTTTGAAAATACGTTTTAAACAGGCTACAGTGAACAATGTATAAAATCACATTTTTTCGATTGCACAATTCAACCAGCAGATTACTTGTAACTGCCAATGTGTGGAGACAACAGATTTGAATGAATGTGGTCAAAAACACAGGTTTTAGGGATTTGCAACAAAAAACTGGTACAGCAGCTGAAGAAGAGAAGAGGAGTCACTATTTGTGTTCGATGAGTGAAAATGAATGTGTTGTCCGTTTTCATTGAACATGGTCTAAAATCATGTTTTAGGTGAGTTACCAGCCCAAAACGATGACTGCCCTACAAGAGAGAGGACATGACAGAGTATGTGTCTTTCACATCTTTGAAAATACGTTTTAAACAGGCTACAATGAACAATGTATAAAATCACATTTTTTCGATTGCACAATTCAACCAGCAGATTAGTTGTAACTGCCAATGTGTGGAGACAACAGATTTGAATGAATGTGGTCAAAAACACAGGTTTTAGGGATTTGCAACAAAAAACTGGTACAGCAGCTGAAGAAGAGAAGAGGAGTCACTATTTGTGTTCGATGAGTGAAAATGAATGTGTTGTCCGTTTTCATTGAACGTGGTCTAAAATCATGTTTTAGGTGAGTTACCAGCCCAAAACGATGACTGCCCTACAAGAGAGAGGACATGACAGAGTATGTGTCTTTCACATCTTTGAAAATACGTTTTAAACAGGCTACAATGAACAATGTATAAAATCAAATTTTTTCGATTGCACAATTCAACCAGCAGATTAGTTGTAACTGCCAATGTGTGGAGACAACAGATTTGAATGAACGTGGTCAAAAACACAGGTTTTAGGGATTTGCAACAAAAAACTGGTACAGCAGCTGAAGAAGAGAAGAGGAGTCACTATTTGTGTTCGATGAGTGAAAATGAATGTGTTGTCCGTTTTCATTGAACATGGTCTAAAATCATGTTTTAGGTGAGTTACCAGCCCAAAACGATGACTTCCCTACAAGAGAGAGGAAATGACAGAGTATGTGTCTTTCACATCTTTGAAAATACGTTTTAAACAGGCTACAATGAACAATGTATAAAATCACATTTTTTCGATTGCACAATTCAACCAGCAGATTAGTTGTAACTGCCAATGTGTGGAGACAACAGATTTGAATGGATGTGGTCAAAAACACAGGTTTTAGGGATTTGCGACAAAAAACATGTACAGCACCTGAAGAAGAGAACAGCAGTCACTATTTGTGTTCGATGAGTGAAAATGAATGTGTTGTCCGTTTTCATTGAACATGGTCTAAAATCATGTTTTAGGTGAGTTACCAGCCCAAAACGATGACTGCCCTACAAGAGAGAGGACATGACAGATTATGTGTCTTTCACATCTTTGAAAATACGTTTTAAACAGGTTACAATGAACATTGTATAAAATCAAATTTTTTCGAGTGCACAATTCAACCAGCAGATTAGTTGTAACGGCCAATGTGTGGAGACAACAGATTTGAATGAATGTGGTCAAAAACACAGGTTTTAGGGATTTGCAACAAAAAACATGTACAGCACCTGAAGAAGAGAACAGGAGTCACTATTTGTGTTCGATTAGTGAAAATGAATGTGTTGTCCGTTTTCATTGAACATGGTCTAAAATCATGTTTTAGGTGAGTTACCAGCCCAAAACGAGGACTGCCCTACAAGAGAGAGGACATGACAGAGTATGTGTCTTTCACATCTTTGAAAATACGTTTTAAACAGGCTACAATGAACAATGTATAAAATCACATTTTTTCGATTGCACAATTCAACCAGCAGATTAGTTGTAACTGCCAATGTGTGGAGACAACAGATTTGAATGAATGTGGTCAAAAACACAGGTTTTAGGGATTTGCAACAAAAAACTGGTACAGCAGCTGAAGAAGAGAAGAGGAGTCACTATTTGTGTTCGATGAGTGAAAATGAATGTGTTGTCCGTTTTCATTGAACATGGTCTAAAATCATGTTTTAGGTGAGTTACCAGCCCAAAACGAGGACTGCCCTACAAGAGAGAGGACATGACAGAGTATGTGTCTTTCACATCTTTGAAAATACGTTTTAAACAGGCTACAATGAACAATGTATAAAATCACATTTTTTCGATTGCACAATTCAACCAGCAGATTAGTTGTAACTGCCAATGTGTGGAGACAACAGATTTGAATGAATGTGGTCAAAAACACAGGTTTTAGGGATTTGCAACAAAAAACTGGTACAGCAGCTGAAGAAGAGAAGAGGAGTCACTATTTGTGTTCGATGAGTGAAAATGAATGTGTTGTCCGTTTTCATTGAACATGGTCTAAAATCATGTTTTAGGTGAGTTACCAGCCCAAAACGATGACTGCCCTACAAGAGAGAGGACATGACAGAGTATGTGTCTTTCACATCTTTGAAAATACGTTTTAAACAGGCTACAATGAACAATGTATAAAATCACATTTTTTCGATTGCACAATTCAACCAGCAGATTAGTTGTAACTGCCAATGTGTGGAGACAACAGATTTGAATGAATGTGGTCAAAAACACAGGTTTTAGGGATTTGCAACAAAAAACTGGTACAGCAGCTGAAGAAGAGAAGAGGAGTCACTATTTGTGTTCGATGAGTGAAAATGAATGTGTTGTCCGTTTTCATTGAACATGGTCTAAAATCATGTTTTAGGTGAGTTACCAGCCCAAAACGAGGACTGCCCTACAAGAGAGAGGACATGACAGAGTATGTGTCTTTCACATCTTTGAAAATACGTTTTAAACAGGCTACAATGAACAATGTATAAAATCACATTTTTTCGATTGCACAATTCAACCAGCAGATTAGTTGTAACTGCCAATGTGTGGAGACAACAGATTTGAATGAATGTGGTCAAAAACACAGGTTTTAGGGATTTGCAACAAAAAACTGGTACAGCAGCTGAAGAAGAGAAGAGGAGTCACTATTTGTGTTCGATGAGTGAAAATGAATGTGTTGTCCGTTTTCATTGAACATGGTCTAAAATCATGTTTTAGGTGAGTTACCAGCCCAAAACGATGACTGCCCTACAAGAGAGAGGACATGACAGAGTATGTGTCTTTCACATCTTTGAAAATACGTTTTAAACAGGCTACAATGAA
Source organism: Coregonus lavaretus (assembly GCF_964263955.1). Classification (NCBI taxonomy): domain Eukaryota; kingdom Metazoa; phylum Chordata; class Actinopteri; order Salmoniformes; family Salmonidae; genus Coregonus; species Coregonus lavaretus. The sequence continues at coordinate 24,212 of NW_028166666.1, forward strand.
CAATGTATAAAATCACATTTTTTCGATTGCACAATTCAACCAGCAGATTAGTTGTAACTGCCAATGTGTGGAGACAACAGATTTGAATGAATGTGGTCAAAAACACAGGTTTTAGGGATTTGCAACAAAAAACTGGTACAGCAGCTGAAGAAGAGAAGAGGAGTCACTATTTGTGTTCGATGAGTGAAAATGAATGTGTTGTCCGTTTTCATTGAACATGGTCTAAAATCATGTTTTAGGTGAGTTACCAGCCCAAAACGATGACTGCCCTACAAGAGAGAGGACATGACAGAGTATGTGTCTTTCACATCTTTGAAAATACGTTTTAAACAGGCTACAATGAACAATGTATAAAATCAAATTTTTTCGATTGCACAATTCAACCAGCAGATTAGTTGTAACTGCCAATGTGTGGAGACAACAGATTTGAATGAACGTGGTCAAAAACACAGGTTTTAGGGATTTGCAACAAAAAACTGGTACAGCAGCTGAAGAAGAGAAGAGGAGTCACTATTTGTGTTCGATGAGTGAAAATGAATGTGTTGTCCGTTTTCATTGAACATGGTCTAAAATAATGTTTTAGGTGAGTTACCAGCCCAAAACGATGACTTCCCTACAAGAGAGAGGACATGACAGAGTATGTGTCTTTCACATCTTTGAAAATACGTTTTAAACAGGCTACAATGAACAATGTATAAAATCACATTTTTTCGATTGCACAATTCAACCAGCAGATTAGTTGTAACTGCCAATGTGTGGAGACAACAGATTTGAATGAATGTGGTCAAAAACACAGGTTTTAGGGATTTGCGACAAAAAACATGTACAGCACCTGAAGAAGAGAACAGCAGTCACTATTTGTGTTCGATGAGTGAAAATGAATGTGTTGTCCGTTTTCATTGAACATGGTCTAAAATCATGTTTTAGGTGAGTTACCAGCCCAAAACGATGACTGCCCTACAAGAGAGAGGACATGACAGATTATGTGTCTTTCACATCTTTGAAAATACGTTTTAAACAGGTTACAATGAACATTGTATAAAATCAAATTTTTTCGAGTGCACAATTCAACCAGCAGATTAGTTGTAACGGCCAATGTGTGGAGACAACAGATTTGAATGAATGTGGTCAAAAACACAGGTTTTAGGGATTTGCAACAAAAAACATGTACAGCACCTGAAGAAGAGAACAGGAGTCACTATTTGTGTTCGATTAGTGAAAATGAATGTGTTGTCCGTTTTCATTGAACATGGCCTAAAATCATGTTTTAGGTGAGTTACCAGCCCAAAACGAGGACTGCCCTACAAGAGAGAGGACATGACAGAGTATGTGTCTTTCACATCTTTGAAAATACGTTTTAAACAGGCTACAATGAACAATGTATAAAATCACATTTTTTCGATTGCACAATTCAACCAGCAGATTAGTTGTAACTGCCAATGTGTGGAGACAACAGATTTGAATGAATGTGGTCAAAAACACAGGTTTTAGGGATTTGCAACAAAAAACTGGTACAGCAGCTGAAGAAGAGAAGAGGAGTCACTATTTGTGTTCGATGAGTGAAAATGAATGTGTTGTCCGTTTTCATTGAACATGGTCTAAAATCATGTTTTAGGTGAGTTACCAGCCCAAAACGATGACTTCCCTACAAGAGAGAGGACATGACAGAGTATGTGTCGTTCACATCTTTGAAAATACGTTTTAAACAGGCTACAATGAACAATGTATAAAATCACATTTTTTCGATTGCACAATTCAACCAGCAGATTAGTTGTAACTGCCAATGTGTGGAGACAACAGATTTGAATGAATGTGGTCAAAAACACAGGTTTTAGGGATTTGCGACAAAAAACATGTACAGCACCTGAAGAAGAGAACAGCAGTCACTATTTATGTTCGATGAGTGAAAAAGAATGTGTTGTCCGTTTTCATTGAACATGGTCTAAAATCATGTTTTAGGTGAGGTACCAGCCCAAAACGATGACTGCCCTACAAGAGAGAGGACATGACAGATTATGTGTCTTTCACATCTTTGAAAATACGTTTTAAACAGGTTACAATGAACATTGTATAAAATCAAATTTTTTCGAGTGCACAATTCAACCAGCAGATTAGTTGTAACGGCCAATGTGTGGAGACAACAGATTTGAATGAATGTGGTCAAAAACACAGGTTTTAGGGATTTGCAACAAAAAACATGTACAGCACCTGAAGAAGAGAACAGGAGTCACTATTTGTGTTCGATTAGTGAAAATGAATGTGTTGTCCGTTTTCATTGAACATGGTCTAAAATCATGTTTTAGGTGAGTTACCAGCCCAAAACGAGGACTGCCCTACAAGAGAGAGGACATGACAGAGTATGTGTCTTTCACATCTTTGAAAATACGTTTTAAACAGGCTACAATGAACAATGTATAAAATCACATTTTTTCGATTGCACAATTCAACCAGCAGATTAGTTGTAACTGCCAATGTGTGGAGACAACAGATTTGAATGAATGTGGTCAAAAACACAGGTTTTAGGGATTTGCAACAAAAAACTGGTACAGCAGCTGAAGAAGAGAAGAGGAGTCACTATTTGTGTTCGATGAGTGAAAATGAATGTGTTGTCCGTTTTCATTGAACATGGTCTAAAATCATGTTTTAGGTGAGTTACCAGCCCAAAACGATGACTGCCCTACAAGAGAGAGGACATGACAGAGTATGTGTCTTTCACATCTTTGAAAATACGTTTTAAACAGGCTACAATGAACAATGTATAAAATCACATTTTTTCGATTGCACAATTCAACCAGCAGATTAGTTGTAACTGCCAATGTGTGGAGACAACAGATTTGAATGAATGTGGTCAAAAACACAGGTTTTAGGGATTTGCAACAAAAAACTGGTACAGCAGCTGAAGAAGAGAAGAGGAGTCACTATTTGTGTTCGATGAGTGAAAATGAATGTGTTGTCCGTTTTCATTGAACATGGTCTAAAATCATGTTTTAGGTGAGTTACCAGCCCAAAACGATGACTGCCCTACAAGAGAGAGGACATGACAGAGTATGTGTCTTTCACATCTTTGAAAATACGTTTTAAACAGGCTACAATGAACAATGTATAAAATCAAATTTTTTCGATTGCACAATTCAACCAGCAGATTAGTTGTAACTGCCAATGTGTGGAGACAACAGATTTGAATGAACGTGGTCAAAAACACAGGTTTTAGGGATTTGCAACAAAAAACTGGTACAGCAGCTGAAGAAGAGAAGAGGAGTCACTATTTGTGTTCGATGAGTGAAAATGAATGTGTTGTCCGTTTTCATTGAACATGGTCTAAAATAATGTTTTAGGTGAGTTACCAGCCCAAAACGATGACTTCCCTACAAGAGAGAGGACATGACAGAGTATGTGTCTTTCACATCTTTGAAAATACGTTTTAAACAGGCTACAATGAACAATGTATAAAATCACATTTTTTCGATTGCACAATTCAACCAGCAGATTAGTTGTAACTGCCAATGTGTGGAGACAACAGATTTGAATGAATGTGGTCAAAAACACAGGTTTTAGGGATTTGCGACAAAAAACATGTACAGCACCTGAAGAAGAGAACAGCAGTCACTATTTGTGTTCGATGAGTGAAAATGAATGTGTTGTCCGTTTTCATTGAACATGGTCTAAAATCATGTTTTAGGTGAGTTACCAGCCCAAAACGATGACTGCCCTACAAGAGAGAGGACATGACAGATTATGTGTCTTTCACATCTTTGAAAATACGTTTTAAACAGGTTACAATGAACATTGTATAAAATCAAATTTTTTCGAGTGCACAATTCAACCAGCAGATTAGTTGTAACGGCCAATGTGTGGAGACAACAGATTTGAATGAATGTGGTCAAAAACACAGGTTTTAGGGATTTGCAACAAAAAACATGTACAGCACCTGAAGAAGAGAACAGGAGTCACTATTTGTGTTCGATTAGTGAAAATGAATGTGTTGTCCGTTTTCATTGAACATGGTCTAAAATCATGTTTTAGGTGAGTTACCAGCCCAAAACGAGGACTGCCCTACAAGAGAGAGGACATGACAGAGTATGTGTCTTTCACATCTTTGAAAATACGTTTTAAACAGGCTACAATGAACAATGTATAAAATCACATTTTTTCGATTGCACAATTCAACCAGCAGATTAGTTGTAACTGCCAATGTGTGGAGACAACAGATTTGAATGAATGTGGTCAAAAACACAGGTTTTAGGGATTTGCAACAAAAAACTGGTACAGCAGCTGAAGAAGAGAAGAGGAGTCACTATTTGTGTTCGATGAGTGAAAATGAATGTGTTGTCCGTTTTCATTGAACATGGTCTAAAATCATGTTTTAGGTGAGTTACCAGCCCAAAACGATGACTTCCCTACAAGAGAGAGGACATGACAGAGTATGTGTCGTTCACATCTTTGAAAATACGTTTTAAACAGGCTACAATGAACAATGTATAAAATCACATTTTTTCGATTGCACAATTCAACCAGCAGATTAGTTGTAACTGCCAATGTGTGGAGACAACAGATTTGAATGAATGTGGTCAAAAACACAGGTTTTAGGGATTTGCGACAAAAAACATGTACAGCACCTGAAGAAGAGAACAGCAGTCACTATTTGTGTTCGATGAGTGAAAATGAATGTGTTGTCCGTTTTCATTGAACATGGTCTAAAATCATGTTTTAGGTGAGGTACCAGCCCAAAACGATGACTGCCCTACAAGAGAGAGGACATGACAGATTATGTGTCTTTCACATCTTTGAAAATACGTTTTAAACAGGTTACAATGAACATTGTATAAAATCAAATTTTTTCGAGTGCACAATTCAACCAGCAGATTAGTTGTAACGGCCAATGTGTGGAGACAACAGATTTGAATGAATGTGGTCAAAAACACAGGTTTTAGGGATTTGCAACAAAAAACATGTACAGCAACTGAAGAAGAGAACAGGAGTCACTATTTGTGTTCGATTAGTGAAAATGAATGTGTTGTCCGTTTTCATTGAACATGGTCTAAAATCATGTTTTAGGTGAGTTACCAGCCCAAAACGAGGACTGCCCTACAAGAGAGAGGACATGACAGAGTATGTGTCTTTCACATCTTTGAAAATACGTTTTAAACAGGCTACAATGAACAATGTATAAAATCACATTTTTTCGATTGCACAATTCAACCAGCAGATTAGTTGTAACTGCCAATGTGTGGAGACAACAGATTTGAATGAATGTGGTCAAAAACACAGGTTTTAGGGATTTGCAACAAAAAACTGGTACAGCAGCTGAAGAAGAGAAGAGGAGTCACTATTTGTGTTCGATGAGTGAAAATGAATGTGTTGTCCGTTTTCATTGAACATGGTCTAAAATCATGTTTTAGGTGAGTTACCAGCCCAAAACGATGACTGCCCTACAAGAGAGAGGACATGACAGAGTATGTGTCTTTCACATCTTTGAAAATACGTTTTAAACAGGCTACAATGAACAATGTATAAAATCACATTTTTTCGATTGCACAATTCAACCAGCAGATTAGTTGTAACTGCCAATGTGTGGAGACAACAGATTTGAATGAATGTGGTCAAAAACACAGGTTTTAGGGATTTGCAACAAAAAACATGTACAGCACCTGAAGAAGAGAACAGGAGTCACTATTTGTGTTCGATGAGTGAAAATGAATGTGTTGTCCGTTTTCATTGAACATGGTCTAAAATCATGTTTTAGGTGAGTTACCAGCCCAAAACGAGGACTGCCCTACAAGAGAGAGGACATGACAGAGTATGTGTCTTTCACATCTTTGAAAATACGTTTTAAACAGGCTACAATGAACAATGTATAAAATCACATTTTTTCGATTGCACAATTCAACCAGCAGATTAGTTGTAACTGCCAATGTGTGGAGACAACAGATTTGAATGAATGTGGTCAAAAACACAGGTTTTAGGGATTTGCAACAAAAAACTGGTACAGCAGCTGAAGAAGAGAAGAGGAGTCACTATTTGTGTTCGATGAGTGAAAATGAATGTGTTGTCCGTTTTCATTGAACATGGTCTAAAATCATGTTTTAGGTGAGTTTACCAGCCCAAAACGATGACTTCCCTAACAAGAGAGAGGACATGACAGAGTATGTGTCTTTCACATCTTTGAAAATACGTTTTAAACAGGCTACAGTGAACAATGTATAAAATCACATTTTTTCGATTGCACAATTCAACCAGCAGATTAGTTGTAACTGCCAATGTGTGGAGACAACAGATTTGAATGAATGTGGTCAAAAACACAGGTTTTAGGGATTTGCAACAAAAAACTGGTACAGCAGCTGAAGAAGAGAAGAGGAGTCACTATTTGTGTTCGATGAGTGAAAATGAATGTGTTGTCCGTTTTCATTGAACATGGTCTAAAATCATGTTTTAGGTGAGTTACCAGCCCAAAACGATGACTGCCCTACAAGAGAGAGGACATGACAGAGTATGTGTCTTTCACATCTTTGAAAATACGTTTTAAACAGGCTACAATGAACAATGTATAAAATCACATTTTTTCGATTGCACAATTCAACCAGCAGATTAGTTGTAACTGCCAATGTGTGGAGACAACAGATTTGAATGAACGTGGTCAAAAACACAGGTTTTAGGGATTTGCAACAAAAAACTGGTACAGCAGCTGAAGAAGAGAAGAGGAGTCACTATTTGTGTTCGATGAGTGAAAATGAATGTGTTGTCCGTTTTCATTGAACATGGTCTAAAATCATGTTTTAGGTGAGTTACCAGCCCAAAACGATGACTTCCCTACAAGAGAGAGGACATGACAGAGTATGTGTCTTTCACATCTTTGAAAATACGTTTTAAACAGGCTACAATGAACAATGTATAAAATCACATTTTTTCGATTGCACAATTCAACCAGCAGATTAGTTGTAACTGCCAATGTGTGGAGACAACAGATTTGAATGAATGTGGTCAAAAACACAGGTTTTAGGGATTTGCGACAAAAAACATGTACAGCACCTGAAGAAGAGAACAGCAGTCACTATTTGTGTTCGATGAGTGAAAATGAATGTGTTGTCCGTTTTCATTGAACATGGTCTAAAATCATGTTTTAGGTGAGTTACCAGCCCAAAACGATGACTGCCCTACAAGAGAGAGGACATGACAGATTATGTGTCTTTCACATCTTTGAAAATACGTTTTAAACAGGTTACAATGAACATTGTATAAAATCAAATTTTTTCGAGTGCACAATTCAACCAGCAGATTAGTTGTAACGGCCAATGTGTGGAGACAACAGATTTGAATGAATGTGGTCAAAAACACAGGTTTTAGGGATTTGCAACAAAAAACATGTACAGCACCTGAAGAAGAGAACAGGAGTCACTATTTGTGTTCGATTAGTGAAAATGAATGTGTTGTCCGTTTTCATTGAACATGGTCTAAAATCATGTTTTAGGTGAGTTACCAGCCCAAAACGAGGACTGCCCTACAAGAGAGAGGACATGACAGAGTATGTGTCTTTCACATCTTTGAAAATACGTTTTAAACAGGCTACAATGAACAATGTATAAAATCACATTTTTTCGATTGCACAATTCAACCAGCAGATTAGTTGTAACTGCCAATGTGTGGAGACAACAGATTTGAATGAATGTGGTCAAAAACACAGGTTTTAGGGATTTGCAACAAAAAACTGGTACAGCAGCTGAAGAAGAGAAGAGGAGTCACTATTTGTGTTCGATGAGTGAAAATGAATGTGTTGTCCGTTTTCATTGAACATGGTCTAAAATCATGTTTTAGGTGAGTTACCAGCCCAAAACGATGACTTCCCTACAAGAGAGAGGACATGACAGAGTATGTGTCGTTCACATCTTTGAAAATACGTTTTAAACAGGCTACAATGAACAATGTATAAAATCACATTTTTTCGATTGCACAATTCAACCAGCAGATTAGTTGTAACTGCCAATGTGTGGAGACAACAGATTTGAATGAATGTGGTCAAAAACACAGGTTTTAGGGATTTGCGACAAAAAACATGTACAGCACCTGAAGAAGAGAACAGCAGTCACTATTTGTGTTCGATGAGTGAAAATGAATGTGTTGTCCGTTTTCATTGAACATGGTCTAAAATCATGTTTTAGGTGAGGTACCAGCCCAAAACGATGACTGCCCTACAAGAGAGAGGACATGACAGATTATGTGTCTTTCACATCTTTGAAAATACGTTTTAAACAGGTTACAATGAACATTGTATAAAATCAAATTTTTTCGAGTGCACAATTCAACCAGCAGATTAGTTGTAACGGCCAATGTGTGGAGACAACAGATTTGAATGAATGTGGTCAAAAACACAGGTTTTAGGGATTTGCAACAAAAAACATGTACAGCACCTGAAGAAGAGAACAGGAGTCACTATTTGTGTTCGATTAGTGAAAATGAATGTGTTGTCCGTTTTCATTGAACATGGTCTAAAATCATGTTTTAGGTGAGTTACCAGCCCAAAACGAGGACTGCCCTACAAGAGAGAGGACATGACAGAGTATGTGTCTTTCACATCTTTGAAAATACGTTTTAAACAGGCTACAATGAACAATGTATAAAATCACATTTTTTCGATTGCACAATTCAACCAGCAGATTAGTTGTAACTGCCAATGTGTGGAGACAACAGATTTGAATGAATGTGGACAAAAACACAGGTTTTAGGGATTTGTAACAAAAAACTGGTACAGCAGCTGAAGAAGAGAAGAGGAGTCACTATTTGTGTTCGATGAGTGAAAATGAATGTGTTGTCCGTTTTCATTGAACATGGTCTAAAATCATGTTTTAGGTGAGTTACCAGCCCAAAACGATGACTTCCCTACAAGAGAGAGGACATGACAGAGTATGTGTCTTTCACATCTTTGAAAATACGTTTTAAACAGGCTACAATGAACAATGTATAAAATCACATTTTTTTGATTGCACAATTCAAACAGCAGATTAGTTGTAACTGCCAATGTGTGGAGACAACAGATTTGAATGAATGTGGTCAAAAACACAGGTTTTAGGGATTTGCGACAAAAAACATGTACAGCACCTGAAGAAGAGAACAGCAGTCACTATTTGTGTTCGATGAGTGAAAATGAATGTGTTGTCCGTTTTCATTGAACATGGTCTAAAATCATGTTTTAGGTGAGTTACCAGCCCAAAACGATGACTGCCCTACAAGAGAGAGGACATGACAGATTATGTGTCTTTCACATCTTTGAAAATACGTTTTAAACAGGTTACAATGAACATTGTATAAAATCAAATTTTTTCGAGTGCACAATTCAACCAGCAGATTAGTTGTAACGGCCAATGTGTGGAGACAACAGATTTGAATGAATGTGGTCAAAAACACAGGTTTTAGGGATTTGCAACAAAAAACATGTACAGCACCTGAAGAAGAGAACAGGAGTCACTATTTGTGTTCGATTAGTGAAAATGAATGTGTTGTCCGTTTTCATTGAACATGGTCTAAAATCATGTTTTAGGTGAGTTACCAGCCCAAAACGATGACTGCCCTATAAGAGAGAGAACGTGACAGAGTATGTGTCTTTCACATCTTTGAAAATACGTTTTAAACAGGCTACAATGAACAATGTATAAAATCACATTTTTTCGATTGCACAATTCAACCAGCAGATTAGTTGTAACTGCCAATGTGTGGAGACAACAGATTTGAATGAATGTGGTCAAAAACACAGGTTTTAGGGATTTGCAACAAAAAACTGGTACAGCAGCTGAAGAAGAGAAGAGGAGTCACTATTTGTGTTCGATGAGTGAAAATGAATGTGTTGTCCGTTTTCATTGAACATGGTCTAAAATCATGTTTTAGGTGAGTTACCAGCCCAAAACGATGACTGCCCTACAAGAGAGAGGACATGACAGAGTATGTGTCTTTCACATCTTTGAAAATACGTTTTAAACAGGCTACAATGAACAATGTATAAAATCACATTTTTTCGATTGCACAATTCAACCAGCAGATTAGTTGTAACTGCCAATGTGTGGAGACAACAGATTTGAATGAATGTGGTCAAAAACACAGGTTTTAGGGATTTGCAACAAAAAACATGTACAGCACCTGAAGAAGAGAACAGGAGTCACTATTTGTGTTCGATGAGTGAAAATGAATGTGTTGTCCGTTTTCATTGAACATGGTCTAAAATCATGTTTTAGGTGAGTTACCAGCCCAAAACGAGGACTGCCCTACAAGAGAGAGGACATGACAGAGTATGTGTCTTTCACATCTTTGAAAATACGTTTTAAACAGGCTACAATGAACAATGTATAAAATCACATTTTTTCGATTGCACAATTCAACCAGCAGATTAGTTGTAACTGCCAATGTGTGGAGACAACAGATTTGAATGAATGTGGTCAAAAACACAGGTTTTAGGGATTTGCAACAAAAAACTGGTACAGCAGCTGAAGAAGAGAAGAGGAGTCACTATTTGTGTTCGATGAGTGAAAATGAATGTGTTGTCCGTTTTCATTGAACATGGTCTAAAATCATGTTTTAGGTGAGTTTACCAGCCCAAAACGATGACTTCCCTAACAAGAGAGAGGACATGACAGAGTATGTGTCTTTCACATCTTTGAAAATACGTTTTAAACAGGCTACAGTGAACAATGTATAAAATCACATTTTTTCGATTGCACAATTCAACCAGCAGATTAGTTGTAACTGCCAATGTGTGGAGACAACAGATTTGAATGAATGTGGTCAAAAACACAGGTTTTAGGGATTTGCAACAAAAAACTGGTACAGCAGCTGAAGAAGAGAAGAGGAGTCACTATTTGTGTTCGATGAGTGAAAATGAATGTGTTGTCCGTTTTCATTGAACATGGTCTAAAATCATGTTTTAGGTGAGTTACCAGCCCAAAACGATGACTGCCCTACAAGAGAGAGGACATGACAGAGTATGTGTCTTTCACATCTTTGAAAATACGTTTTAAACAGGCTACAATGAACAATGTATAAAATCACATTTTTTCGATTGCACAATTCAACCAGCAGATTAGTTGTAACTGCCAATGTGTGGAGACAACAGATTTGAATGAATGTGGTCAAAAACACAGGTTTTAGGGATTTGCAACAAAAAACTGGTACAGCAGCTGAAGAAGAGAAGAGGAGTCACTATTTGTGTTCGATGAGTGAAAATGAATGTGTTGTCCGTTTTCATTGAACATGGTCTAAAATCATGTTTTAGGTGAGTTACCAGCCCAAAACGATGACTGCCCTACAAGAGAGAGGACATGACTGATTATGTGTCTTTCACATCTTTGAAAATACGTTTTAAACAGGTTACAATGAACATTGTATAAAATCAAATTTTTTCGAGTGCACAATTCAACCAGCAGATTAGTTGTAACGGCCAATGTGTGGAGACAACAGATTTGAATGAATGTGGTCAAAAACACAGGTTTTAGGGATTTGCAACAAAAAACATGTACAGCACCTGAAGAAGAGAACAGGAGTCACTATTTGTGTTCGATTAGTGAAAATGAATGTGTTGTCCGTTTTCATTGAACATGGTCTAAAATCATGTTTTAGGTGAGTTACCAGCCCAAAACGAGGACTGCCCTACAAGAGAGAGGACATGACAGAGTATGTGTCTTTCACATCTTTGAAAATACGTTTTAAACAGGCTACAATGAACAATGTATAAAATCACATTTTTTCGATTGCACAATTCAACCAGCAGATTAGTTGTAACTGCCAATGTGTGGAGACAACAGATTTGAATGAATGTGGTCAAAAACACAGGTTTTAGGGATTTGCAACAAAAAACTGGTACAGCAGCTGAAGAAGAGACGAGGAGTCACTATTTGTGTTCGATGAGTGAAAATGAATGTGTTGTCCGTTTTCATTGAACATGGTCTAAAATCATGTTTTAGGTGAGTTACCAGCCCAAAACGATGACTTCCCTACAAGAGAGAGGACATGACAGAGTATGTGTCTTTCACATCTTTGAAAATACGTTTTAAACAGGCTACAATGAACAATGTATAAAATCACATTTTTTCGATTGCACAATTCAAACAGCAGATTAGTTGTAACTGCCAATGTGTGGAGACAACAGATTTGAATGAATGTGGTCAAAAACACAGGTTTTAGGGATTTGCGACAAAAAACATGTACAGCACCTGAAGAAGAGAACAGCAGTCACTATTTGTGTTCGATGAGTGAAAATGAATGTGTTGTCCGTTTTCATTGAACATGGTCTAAAATCATGTTTTAGTTGAGTTACCAGCCCAAAACGATGACTGCCCTACAAGAGAGAGGACATGACAGATTATGTGTCTTTCACATCTTTGAAAATACGTTTTAAACAGGTTACAATGAACATTGTATAAAATCAAATTTTTTCGAGTGCACAATTCAACCAGCAGATTAGTTGTAACGGCCAATGTGTGGAGACAACAGATTTGAATGAATGTGGTCAAAAACACAGGTTTTAGGGATTTGCAACAAAAAACATGTACAGCACCTGAAGAAGAGAACAGGAGTCACTATTTGTGTTCGATTAGTGAAAATGAATGTGTTGTCCGTTTTCATTGAACATGGTCTAAAATCATGTTTTAGGTGAGTTACCAGCCCAAAACGAGGACTGCCCTACAAGAGAGAGGACATGACAGAGTATGTGTCTTTCACATCTTTGAAAATACGTTTTAAACAGGCTACAATGAACAATGTATAAAATCAAATTTTTTCGATTGCACAATTCAACCAGCAGATTAGTTGTAACTGCCAATGTGTGGAGACAACAGATTTGAATGAATGTGGTCAAAAACACAGGTTTTAGGGATTTGCAACAAAAAACTGGTACAGCAGCTGAAGAAGAGAAGAGGAGTCACTATTTGTGTTCGATGAGTGAAAATGAATGTGTTGTCCGTTTTCATTGAACATGGTCTAAAATCATGTTTTAGGTGAGTTACCAGCCCAAAACGATGACTGCCCTACAAGAGAGAGGACATGACAGAGTATGTGTCTTTCACATCTTTGAAAATACGTTTTAAACAGGCTACAATGAACAATGTATAAAATCACATTTTTTCGATTGCACAATTCAACCAGCAGATTAGTTGTAACTGCCAATGTGTGGAGACAACAGATTTGAATGAATGTGGTCAAAAACACAGGTTTTAGGGATTTGCAACAAAAAACATGTACAGCACCTGAAGAAGAGAACAGGAGTCACTATTTGTGTTCGATGAGTGAAAATGAATGTGTTGTCCGTTTTCATTGAACATGGTCTAAAATCATGTTTTAGGTGAGTTACCAGCCCAAAACGAGGACTGCCCTACAAGAGAGAGGACATGACAGAGTATGTGTCTTTCACATCTTTGAAAATACGTTTTAAACAGGCTACAATGAACAATGTATAAAATCACATTTTTTCGATTGCACAATTCAACCAGCAGATTAGTTGTAACTGCCAATGTGTGGAGACAACAGATTTGAATGAATGTGGTCAAAAACACAGGTTTTAGGGATTTGCAACAAAAAACTGGTACAGCAGCTGAAGAAGAGATGAGGAGTCACTATTTGTGTTCGATGAGTGAAAATGAATGTGTTGTCCGTTTTCATTGAACATGGTCTAAAATCATGTTTTAGGTGAGTTTACCAGCCCAAAACGATGACTTCCCTAACAAGAGAGAGGACATGACAGAGTATGTGTCTTTCACATCTTTGAAAATACGTTTTAAACAGGCTACAGTGAACAATGTATAAAATCACATTTTTTCGATTGCACAATTCAACCAGCAGATTAGTTGTAACTGCCAATGTGTGGAGACAACAGATTTGAATGAATGTGGTCAAAAACACAGGTTTTAGGGATTTGCAACAAAAAACTGGTACAGCAGCTGAAGAAGAGAAGAGGAGTCACTATTTGTGTTCGATGAGTGAAAATGAATGTGTTGTCCGTTTTCATTGAACATGGTCTAAAATCATGTTTTAGGTGAGTTACCAGCCCAAAACGATGACTGCCCTACAAGAGAGAGGACATGACAGAGTATGTGTCTTTCACATCTTTGAAAATACGTTTTAAACAGGCTACAATGAACAATGTATAAAATCACATTTTTTCGATTGCACAATTCAACCAGCAGATTAGTTGTAACTGCCAATGTGTGGAGACAACAGATTTGAATGAATGTGGTCAAAAACACAGGTTTTAGGGATTTGCAACAAAAAACTGGTACAGCAGCTGAAGAAGAGAAGAGGAGTCACTATTTGTGTTCGATGAGTGAAAATGAATGTGTTGTCCGTTTTCATTGAACATGGTCTAAAATCATGTTTTAGGTGAGTTACCAGCCCAAAACGATGACTGCCCTACAAGAGAGAGGACATGACAGAGTATGTGTCTTTCACATCTTTGAAAATACGTTTTAAACAGGCTACAATGAACAATGTATAAAATCACATTTTTTCGATTGCACAATTCAACCAGCAGATTAGTTGTAACTGCCAATGTGTGGAGACAACAGATTTGAATGAATGTGGTCAAAAACACAGGTTTTAGGGATTTGCAACAAAAAACTGGTACAGCAGCTGAAGAAGAGAAGAGGAGTCACTATTTGTGTTCGATGAGTGAAAATGAATGTGTTGTCCGTTTTCATTGAACATGGTCTAAAATCATGTTTTAGGTGAGTTACCAGCCCAAAACGATGACTGCCCTACAAGAGAGAGGACATGACTGATTATGTGTCTTTCACATCTTTGAAAATACGTTTTAAACAGGTTACAATGAACATTGTATAAAATCAAATTTTTTCGAGTGCACAATTCAACCAGCAGATTAGTTGTAACGGCCAATGTGTGGAGACAACAGATTTGAATGAATGTGGTCAAAAACACAGGTTTTAGGGATTTGCAACAAAAAACATGTACAGCACCTGAAGAAGAGAACAGGAGTCACTATTTGTGTTCGATTAGTGAAAATGAATGTGTTGTCCGTTTTCATTGAACATGGTCTAAAATCATGTTTTAGGTGAGTTACCAGCCCAAAACGAGGACTGCCCTACAAGAGAGAGGACATGACAGAGTATGTGTCTTTCACATCTTTGAAAATACGTTTTAAACAGGCTACAATGAACAATGTATAAAATCACATTTTTTCGATTGCACAATTCAACCAGCAGATTAGTTGTAACTGCCAATGTGTGGAGACAACAGATTTGAATGAATGTGGTCAAAAACACAGGTTTTAGGGATTTGCAACAAAAAACTGGTACAGCAGCTGAAGAAGAGAAGAGGAGTCACTATTTGTGTTCGATGAGTGAAAATGAATGTGTTGTCCGTTTTCATTGAACATGGTCTAAAATCATGTTTTAGGTGAGTTACCAGCCCAAAACGATGACTGCCCTACAAGAGAGAGGACATGACAGAGTATGTGTCTTTCACATCTTTGAAAATACGTTTTAAACAGGCTACAATGAACAATGTATAAAATCACATTTTTTCGATTGCACAATTCAACCAGCAGATTAGTTGTAACTGCCAATGTGTGGAGACAACAGATTTGAATGAATGTGGTCAAAAACACAGGTTTTAGGGATTTGCAACAAAAAACTGGTACAGCAGCTGAAGAAGAGATGAGGAGTCACTATTTGTGTTCGATGAGTGAAAATGAATGTGTTGTCCGTTTTCATTGAACATGGTCTAAAATCATGTTTTAGGTGAGTTTACCAGCCCAAAACGATGACTTCCCTAACAAGAGAGAGGACATGACAGAGTATGTGTCTTTCACATCTTTGAAAATACGTTGTAAACAGGCTACAGTGAACAATGTATAAAATCACATTTTTTCGATTGCACAATTCAACCAGCAGATTAGTTGTAACTGCCAATGTGTGGAGACAACAGATTTGAATGAATGTGGTCAAAAACACAAGTTTTAGGGATTTGCAACAAAAAACTGGTACAGCAGCTGAAGAAGAGAAGAGGAGTCACTATTTGTGTTCGATGAGTGAAAATGAATGTGTTGTCCGTTTTCATTGAACATGGTCTAAAATCATGTTTTAGGTGAGTTACCAGCCCAAAACGATGACTGCCCTACAAGAGAGAGGACATGACAGAGTATGTGTCTTTCACATCTTTGAAAATACGTTTTAAACAGGCTACAATGAACAATGTATAAAATCACATTTTTTCGATTGCACAATTCAACCAGCAGATTAGTTGTAACTGCCAATGTGTGGAGACAACAGATTTGAATGAATGTGGTCAAAAACACAGGTTTTAGGGATTTGCAACAAAAAACTGGTACAGCAGCTGAAGAAGAGAAGAGGAGTCACTATTTGTGTTCGATGAGTGAAAATGAATGTGTTGTCCGTTTTCATTGAACATGGTCTAAAATCATGTTTTAGGTGAGTTACCAGCCCAAAACGATGACTGCCCTACAAGAGAGAGGACATGACAGAGTATGTGTCTTTCACATCTTTGAAAATACGTTTTAAACAGGCTACAATGAACAATGTATAAAATCACATTTTTTCGATTGCACAATTCAACCAGCAGATTAGTTGTAACTGCCAATGTGTGGAGACAACAGATTTGAATGAATGTGGTCAAAAACACAGGTTTTAGGGATTTGCAACAAAAAACTGGTACAGCAGCTGAAGAAGAGAAGAGGAGTCACTATTTGTGTTCGATGAGTGAAAATGAATGTGTTGTCCGTTTTCATTGAACATGGTCTAAAATCATGTTTTAGGTGAGTTACCAGCCCAAAACGATGACTGCCCTACAAGAGAGAGGACATGACTGATTATGTGTCTTTCACATCTTTGAAAATACGTTTTAAACAGGTTACAATGAACATTGTATAAAATCAAATTTTTTCGAGTGCACAATTCAACCAGCAGATTAGTTGTAACGGCCAATGTGTGGAGACAACAGATTTGAATGAATGTGGTCAAAAACACAGGTTTTAGGGATTTGCAACAAAAAACATGTACAGCACCTGAAGAAGAGAACAGGAGTCACTATTTGTGTTCGATTAGTGAAAATGAATGTGTTGTCCGTTTTCATTGAACATGGTCTAAAATCATGTTTTAGGTGAGTTACCAGCCCAAAACGAGGACTGCCCTACAAGAGAGAGGACATGACAGAGTATGTGTCTTTCACATCTTTGAAAATACGTTTTAAACAGGCTACAATGAACAATGTATAAAATCACATTTTTTCGATTGCACAATTCAACCAGCAGATTAGTTGTAACTGCCAATGTGTGGAGACAACAGATTTGAATGAATGTGGTCAAAAACACAGGTTTTAGGGATTTGCAACAAAAAACTGGTACAGCAGCTGAAGAAGAGAAGAGGAGTCACTATTTGTGTTCGATGAGTGAAAATGAATGTGTTGTCCGTTTTCATTGAACATGGTCTAAAATCATGTTTTAGGTGAGTTACCAGCCCAAAACGATGACTGCCCTACAAGAGAGAGGACATGACAGAGTATGTGTCTTTCACATCTTTGAAAATACGTTTTAAACAGGCTACAATGAACAATGTATAAAATCACATTTTTTCGATTGCACAATTCAACCAGCAGATTAGTTGTAACTGCCAATGTGTGGAGACAACAGATTTGAATGAATGTGGTCAAAAACACAGGTTTTAGGGATTTGCAACAAAAAACTGGTACAGCAGCTGAAGAAGAGATGAGGAGTCACTATTTGTGTTCGATGAGTGAAAATGAATGTGTTGTCCGTTTTCATTGAACATGGTCTAAAATCATGTTTTAGGTGAGTTTACCAGCCCAAAACGATGACTTCCCTAACAAGAGAGAGGACATGACAGAGTATGTGTCTTTCACATCTTTGAAAATACGTTGTAAACAGGCTACAGTGAACAATGTATAAAATCACATTTTTTCGATTGCACAATTCAACCAGCAGATTAGTTGTAACTGCCAATGTGTGGAGACAACAGATTTGAATGAATGTGGTCAAAAACACAAGTTTTAGGGATTTGCAACAAAAAACTGGTACAGCAGCTGAAGAAGAGAAGAGGAGTCACTATTTGTGTTCGATGAGTGAAAATGAATGTGTTGTCCGTTTTCATTGAACATGGTCTAAAATCATGTTTTAGGTGAGTTACCAGCCCAAAACGATGACTGCCCTACAAGAGAGAGGACATGACAGAGTATGTGTCTTTCACATCTTTGAAAATACGTTTTAAACAGGCTACAATGAACAATGTATAAAATCACATTTTTTCGATTGCACAATTCAACCAGCAGATTAGTTGTAACTGCCAATGTGTGGAGACAACAGATTTGAATGAATGTGGTCAAAAACACAGGTTTTAGGGATTTGCAACAAAAAACTGGTACAGCAGCTGAAGAAGAGAAGAGGAGTCACTATTTGTGTTCGATGAGTGAAAATGAATGTGTTGTCCGTTTTCATTGAACATGGTCTAAAATCATGTTTTAGGTGAGTTACCAGCCCAAAACGATGACTGCCCTACAAGAGAGAGGACATGACAGAGTATGTGTCTTTCACATCTTTGAAAATACGTTTTAAACAGGCTACAATGAACAATGTATAAAATCACATTTTTTCGATTGCACAATTCAACCAGCAGATTAGTTGTAACTGCCAATGTGTGGAGACAACAGATTTGAATGAATGTGGTCAAAAACACAGGTTTTAGGGATTTGCAACAAAAAACTGGTACAGCAGCTGAAGAAGAGAAGAGGAGTCACTATTTGTGTTCGATGAGTGAAAATGAATGTGTTGTCCGTTTTCATTGAACATGGTCTAAAATCATGTTTTAGGTGAGTTACCAGCCCAAAACGATGACTGCCCTACAAGAGAGAGGACATGACTGATTATGTGTCTTTCACATCTTTGAAAATACGTTTTAAACAGGTTACAATGAACATTGTATAAAATCAAATTTTTTCGAGTGCACAATTCAACCAGCAGATTAGTTGTAACGGCCAATGTGTGGAGACAACAGATTTGAATGAATGTGGTCAAAAACACAGGTTTTAGGGATTTGCAACAAAAAACATGTACAGCACCTGAAGAAGAGAACAGGAGTCACTATTTGTGTTCGATTAGTGAAAATGAATGTGTTGTCCGTTTTCATTGAACATGGTCTAAAATCATGTTTTAGGTGAGTTACCAGCCCAAAACGAGGACTGCCCTACAAGAGAGAGGACATGACAGAGTATGTGTCTTTCACATCTTTGAAAATACGTTTTAAACAGGCTACAATGAACAATGTATAAAATCACATTTTTTCGATTGCACAATTCAACCAGCAGATTAGTTGTAACTGCCAATGTGTGGAGACAACAGATTTGAATGAATGTGGTCAAAAACACAGGTTTTAGGGATTTGCAACAAAAAACTGGTACAGCAGCTGAAGAAGAGACGAGGAGTCACTATTTGTGTTCGATGAGTGAAAATGAATGTGTTGTCCGTTTTCATTGAACATGGTCTAAAATCATGTTTTAGGTGAGTTACCAGCCCAAAACGATGACTTCCCTACAAGAGAGAGGACATGACAGAGTATGTGTCTTTCACATCTTTGAAAATACGTTTTAAACAGGCTACAATGAACAATGTATAAAATCACATTTTTTCGATTGCACAATTCAAACAGCAGATTAGTTGTAACTGCCAATGTGTGGAGACAACAGATTTGAATGAATGTGGTCAAAAACACAGGTTTTAGGGATTTGCGACAAAAAACATGTACAGCACCTGAAGAAGAGAACAGCAGTCACTATTTGTGTTCGATGAGTGAAAATGAATGTGTTGTCCGTTTTCATTGAACATGGTCTAAAATCATGTTTTAGTTGAGTTACCAGCCCAAAACGATGACTGCCCTACAAGAGAGAGGACATGACAGATTATGTGTCTTTCACATCTTTGAAAATACGTTTTAAACAGGTTACAATGAACATTGTATAAAATCAAATTTTTTCGAGTGCACAATTCAACCAGCAGATTAGTTGTAACGGCCAATGTGTGGAGACAACAGATTTGAATGAATGTGGTCAAAAACACAGGTTTTAGGGATTTGCAACAAAAAACATGTACAGCGCCTGAAGAAGAGAACAGGAGTCACTATTTGTGTTCGATTAGTGAAAATGAATGTGTTGTCCGTTTTCATTGAACATGGTCTAAAATCATGTTTTAGGTGAGTTACCAGCCCAAAACGAGGACTGCCCTACAAGAGAGAGGACATGACAGAGTATGTGTCTTTCACATCTTTGAAAATACGTTTTAAACAGGCTACAATGAACAATGTATAAAATCACATTTTTTCGATTGCACAATTCAACCAGCAGATTAGTTGTAACTGCCAATGTGTGGAGACAACAGATTTGAATGAATGTGGTCAAAAACACAGGTTTTAGGGATTTGCAACAAAAAACTGGTACAGCAGCTGAAGAAGAGAAGAGGAGTCACTATTTGTGTTCGATGAGTGAAAATGAATGTGTTGTCCGTTTTCATTGAACATGGTCTAAAATCATGTTTTAGGTGAGTTACCAGCCCAAAACGATGACTGCCCTACAAGAGAGAGGACATGACAGAGTATGTGTCTTTCACATCTTTGAAAATACGTTTTAAACAGGCTACAATGAACAATGTATAAAATCACATTTTTTCGATTGCACAATTCAACCAGCAGATTAGTTGTAACTGCCAATGTGTGGAGACAACAGATTTGAATGAATGTGGTCAAAAACACAGGTTTTAGGGATTTGCAACAAAAAACATGTACAGCACCTGAAGAAGAGAACAGGAGTCACTATTTGTGTTCGATGAGTGAAAATGAATGTGTTGTCCGTTTTCATTGAACATGGTCTAAAATCATGTTTTAGGTGAGTTACCAGCCCAAAACGAGGACTGCCCTACAAGAGAGAGGACATGACAGAGTATGTGTCTTTCACATCTTTGAAAATACGTTTTAAACAGGCTACAATGAACAATGTATAAAATCACATTTTTTCGATTGCACAATTCAACCAGCAGATTAGTTGTAACTGCCAATGTGTGGAGACAACAGATTTGAATGAATGTGGTCAAAAACACAGGTTTTAGGGATTTGCAACAAAAAACTGGTACAGCAGCTGAAGAAGAGAAGAGGAGTCACTATTTGTGTTCGATGAGTGAAAATGAATGTGTTGTCCGTTTTCATTGAACATGGTCTAAAATCATGTTTTAGGTGAGTTTACCAGCCCAAAACGATGACTTCCCTAACAAGAGAGAGGACATGACAGAGTATGTGTCTTTCACATCTTTGAAAATACGTTTTAAACAGGCTACAGTGAACAATGTATAAAATCACATTTTTTCGATTGCACAATTCAACCAGCAGATTAGTTGTAACTGCCAATGTGTGGAGACAACAGATTTGAATGAATGTGGTCAAAAACACAGGTTTTAGGGATTTGCAACAAAAAACTGGTACAGCAGCTGAAGAAGAGAAGAGGAGTCACTATTTGTGTTCGATGAGTGAAAATGAATGTGTTGTCCGTTTTCATTGAACATGGTCTAAAATCATGTTTTAGGTGAGTTACCAGCCCAAAACGATGACTGCCCTACAAGAGAGAGGACATGACAGAGTATGTGTCTTTCACATCTTTGAAAATACGTTTTAAACAGGCTACAATGAACAATGTATAAAATCACATTTTTTCGATTGCACAATTCAACCAGCAGATTAGTTGTAACTGCCAATGTGTGGAGACAACAGATTTGAATGAATGTGGTCAAAAACACAGGTTTTAGGGATTTGCAACAAAAAACTGGTACAGCAGCTGAAGAAGAGAAGAGGAGTCACTATTTGTGTTCGATGAGTGAAAATGAATGTGTTGTCCGTTTTCATTGAACATGGTCTAAAATCATGTTTTAGGTGAGTTACCAGCCCAAAACGATGACTGCCCTACAAGAGAGAGGACATGACAGAGTATGTGTCTTTCACATCTTTGAAAATACGTTTTAAACAGGCTACAATGAACAATGTATAAAATCACATTTTTTCGATTGCACAATTCAACCAGCAGATTAGTTGTAACTGCCAATGTGTGGAGACAACAGATTTGAATGAATGTGGTCAAAAACACAGGTTTTAGGGATTTGCAACAAAAAACTGGTACAGCAGCTGAAGAAGAGAAGAGGAGTCACTATTTGTGTTCGATGAGTGAAAATGAATGTGTTGTCCGTTTTCATTGAACATGGTCTAAAATCATGTTTTAGGTGAGTTACCAGCCCAAAACGATGACTGCCCTACAAGAGAGAGGACATGACTGATTATGTGTCTTTCACATCTTTGAAAATACGTTTTAAACAGGTTACAATGAACATTGTATAAAATCAAATTTTTTCGAGTGCACAATTCAACCAGCAGATTAGTTGTAACGGCCAATGTGTGGAGACAACAGATTTGAATGAATGTGGTCAAAAACACAGGTTTTAGGGATTTGCAACAAAAAACATGTACAGCACCTGAAGAAGAGAACAGGAGTCACTATTTGTGTTCGATTAGTGAAAATGAATGTGTTGTCCGTTTTCATTGAACATGGTCTAAAATCATGTTTTAGGTGAGTTACCAGCCCAAAACGAGGACTGCCCTACAAGAGAGAGGACATGACAGAGTATGTGTCTTTCACATCTTTGAAAATACGTTTTAAACAGGCTACAATGAACAATGTATAAAATCACATTTTTTCGATTGCACAATTCAACCAGCAGATTAGTTGTAACTGCCAATGTGTGGAGACAACAGATTTGAATGAATGTGGTCAAAAACACAGGTTTTAGGGATTTGCAACAAAAAACTGGTACAGCAGCTGAAGAAGAGAAGAGGAGTCACTATTTGTGTTCGATGAGTGAAAATGAATGTGTTGTCCGTTTTCATTGAACATGGTCTAAAATCATGTTTTAGGTGAGTTACCAGCCCAAAACGATGACTGCCCTACAAGAGAGAGGACATGACAGAGTATGTGTCTTTCACATCTTTGAAAATACGTTTTAAACAGGCTACAATGAACAATGTATAAAATCACATTTTTTCGATTGCACAATTCAACCAGCAGATTAGTTGTAACTGCCAATGTGTGGAGACAACAGATTTGAATGAATGTGGTCAAAAACACAGGTTTTAGGGATTTGCAACAAAAAACATGTACAGCACCTGAAGAAGAGAACAGGAGTCACTATTTGTGTTCGATGAGTGAAAATGAATGTGTTGTCCGTTTTCATTGAACATGGTCTAAAATCATGTTTTAGGTGAGTTACCAGCCCAAAACGAGGACTGCCCTACAAGAGAGAGGACATGACAGAGTATGTGTCTTTCACATCTTTGAAAATACGTTTTAAACAGGCTACAATGAACAATGTATAAAATCACATTTTTTCGATTGCACAATTCAACCAGCAGATTAGTTGTAACTGCCAATGTGTGGAGACAACAGATTTGAATGAATGTGGTCAAAAACACAGGTTTTAGGGATTTGCAACAAAAAACTGGTACAGCAGCTGAAGAAGAGAAGAGGAGTCACTATTTGTGTTCGATGAGTGAAAATGAATGTGTTGTCCGTTTTCATTGAACATGGTCTAAAATCATGTTTTAGGTGAGTTTACCAGCCCAAAACGATGACTTCCCTAACAAGAGAGAGGACATGACAGAGTATGTGTCTTTCACATCTTTGAAAATACGTTTTAAACAGGCTACAGTGAACAATGTATAAAATCACATTTTTTCGATTGCACAATTCAACCAGCAGATTAGTTGTAACTGCCAATGTGTGGAGACAACAGATTTGAATGAATGTGGTCAAAAACACAGGTTTTAGGGATTTGCAACAAAAAACTGGTACAGCAGCTGAAGAAGAGAAGAGGAGTCACTATTTGTGTTCGATGAGTGAAAATGAATGTGTTGTCCGTTTTCATTGAACATGGTCTAAAATCATGTTTTAGGTGAGTTACCAGCCCAAAACGATGACTGCCCTACAAGAGAGAGGACATGACAGAGTATGTGTCTTTCACATCTTTGAAAATACGTTTTAAACAGGCTACAATGAACAATGTATAAAATCACATTTTTTCGATTGCACAATTCAACCAGCAGATTAGTTGTAACTGCCAATGTGTGGAGACAACAGATTTGAATGAATGTGGTCAAAAACACAGGTTTTAGGGATTTGCAACAAAAAACTGGTACAGCAGCTGAAGAAGAGAAGAGGAGTCACTATTTGTGTTCGATGAGTGAAAATGAATGTGTTGTCCGTTTTCATTGAACATGGTCTAAAATCATGTTTTAGGTGAGTTACCAGCCCAAAACGATGACTGCCCTACAAGAGAGAGGACATGACAGAGTATGTGTCTTTCACATCTTTGAAAATACGTTTTAAACAGGCTACAATGAACAATGTATAAAATCAAATTTTTTCGATTGCACAATTCAACCAGCAGATTAGTTGTAACTGCCAATGTGTGGAGACAACAGATTTGAATGAACGTGGTCAAAAACACAGGTTTTAGGGATTTGCAACAAAAAACTGGTACAGCAGCTGAAGAAGAGAAGAGGAGTCACTATTTGTGTTCGATGAGTGAAAATGAATGTGTTGTCCATTTTCATTGAACATGGTCTAAAATCATGTTTTAGGTGAGTTTACCAGCCCAAAACGATGACTGCCCTACAAGAGAGAGGACATGACAGAGTATGTGTCTTTCACATCTTTGAAAATACGTTTTAAACAGGCTACAATGAACAATGTATAAAATCACATTTTTTCGATTGCACAATTCAACCAGCAGATTAGTTGTAACTGCCAATGTGTGGAGACAACAGATTTGAATGAATGTGGTCAAAAACACAGGTTTTAGGGATTTGCAACAAAAAACTGGTACAGCAGCTGAAGAAGAGACGAGGAGTCACTATGTGTGTTCGATGAGTGAAAATGAATGTGTTGTCCGTTTTCATTGAACATGGTCTAAAATCATGTTTTAGGTGAGTTACCAGCCCAAAACGATGACTTCCCTACAAGAGAGAGGACATGACAGAGTATGTGTCTTTCACATCTTTGAAAATACGTTTTAAACAGGCTACAATGAACAATGTATAAAATCACATTTTTTCGATTGCACAATTCAAACAGCAGATTAGTTGTAACTGCCAATGTGTGGAGACAACAGATTTGAATGAATGTGGTCAAAAACACAGGTTTTAGGGATTTGCGACAAAAAACATGTACAGCACCTGAAGAAGAGAACAGCAGTCACTATTTGTGTTCGATGAGTGAAAATGAATGTGTTGTCCGTTTTCATTGAACATGGTCTAAAATCATGTTTTAGGTGAGTTACCAGCCCAAAACGAGGACTGCCCTACAAGAGAGAGGACATGACAGAGTATGTGTCTTTCACATCTTTGAAAATACGTTTTAAACAGGCTACAATGAACAATGTATAAAATCACATTTTTTCGATTGCACAATTCAACCAGCAGATTAGTTGTAACTGCCAATGTGTGGAGACAACAGATTTGAATGAATGTGGTCAAAAACACAGGTTTTAGGGATTTGCAACAAAAAACTGGTACAGCAGCTGAAGAAGAGAAGAGGAGTCACTATTTGTGTTCGATGAGTGAAAATGAATGTGTTGTCCGTTTTCATTGAACATGGTCTAAAATCATGTTTTAGGTGAGTTACCAGCCCAAAACGATGACTGCCCTACAAGAGAGAGGACATGACAGAGTATGTGTCTTTCACATCTTTGAAAATACGTTTTAAACAGGCTACAATGAACAATGTATAAAATCACATTTTTTCGATTGCACAATTCAACCAGCAGATTAGTTGTAACTGCCAATGTGTGGAGACAACAGATTTGAATGAATGTGGTCAAAAACACAGGTTTTAGGGATTTGCAACAAAAAACATGTACAGCACCTGAAGAAGAGAACAGGAGTCACTATTTGTGTTCGATGAGTGAAAATGAATGTGTTGTCCGTTTTCATTGAACATGGTCTAAAATCATGTTTTAGGTGAGTTACCAGCCCAAAACGAGGACTGCCCTACAAGAGAGAGGACATGACAGAGTATGTGTCTTTCACATCTTTGAAAATACGTTTTAAACAGGCTACAATGAACAATGTATAAAATCACATTTTTTCGATTGCACAATTCAACCAGCAGATTAGTTGTAACTGCCAATGTGTGGAGACAACAGATTTGAATGAATGTGGTCAAAAACACAGGTTTTAGGGATTTGCAACAAAAAACTGGTACAGCAGCTGAAGAAGAGAAGAGGAGTCACTATTTGTGTTCGATGAGTGAAAATGAATGTGTTGTCCGTTTTCATTGAACATGGTCTAAAATCATGTTTTAGGTGAGTTTACCAGCCCAAAACGATGACTTCCCTAACAAGAGAGAGGACATGACAGAGTATGTGTCTTTCACATCTTTGAAAATACGTTTTAAACAGGCTACAGTGAACAATGTATAAAATCACATTTTTTCGATTGCACAATTCAACCAGCAGATTAGTTGTAACTGCCAATGTGTGGAGACAACAGATTTGAATGAATGTGGTCAAAAACACAGGTTTTAGGGATTTGCAACAAAAAACTGGTACAGCAGCTGAAGAAGAGAAGAGGAGTCACTATTTGTGTTCGATGAGTGAAAATGAATGTGTTGTCCGTTTTCATTGAACATGGTCTAAAATCATGTTTTAGGTGAGTTACCAGCCCAAAACGATGACTGCCCTACAAGAGAGAGGACATGACAGAGTATGTGTCTTTCACATCTTTGAAAATACGTTTTAAACAGGCTACAATGAACAATGTATAAAATCACATTTTTTCGATTGCACAATTCAACCAGCAGATTAGTTGTAACTGCCAATGTGTGGAGACAACAGATTTGAATGAATGTGGTCAAAAACACAGGTTTTAGGGATTTGCAACAAAAAACTGGTACAGCAGCTGAAGAAGAGAAGAGGAGTCACTATTTGTGTTCGATGAGTGAAAATGAATGTGTTGTCCGTTTTCATTGAACATGGTCTAAAATCATGTTTTAGGTGAGTTACCAGCCCAAAACGATGACTGCCCTACAAGAGAGAGGACATGACAGAGTATGTGTCTTTCACATCTTTGAAAATACGTTTTAAACAGGCTACAATGAACAATGTATAAAATCAAATTTTTTCGATTGCACAATTCAACCAGCAGATTAGTTGTAACTGCCAATGTGTGGAGACAACAGATTTGAATGAACGTGGTCAAAAACACAGGTTTTAGGGATTTGCAACAAAAAACTGGTACAGCAGCTGAAGAAGAGAAGAGGAGTCACTATTTGTGTTCGATGAGTGAAAATGAATGTGTTGTCCATTTTCATTGAACATGGTCTAAAATCATGTTTTAGGTGAGTTTACCAGCCCAAAACGATGACTGCCCTACAAGAGAGAGGACATGACAGTGTATGTGTCTTTCACATCTTTGAAAATACGTTTTAAACATGTTACAATGAACATTGTATAAAATCAAATTTTTTCGATTGCACAATTCAACCAGCAGATTAGTTGTAACTGCCAATGTGTGGAGACAACAGATTTGAATGAATGTGGTCAAAAACACAGGTTTTAGGGATTTGCAACAAAAAACATGTACAGTATCTGAAGAAGAGAACAGGAGTCACTATTTGTGTTCGATGAGTGAAAATGAATGTGTTGTCCGTTTTCATTGAACATGGTCTAAAATCATGTTTTAGGTGAGTTTACCAGCCCAAAACGATGACTGCCCTACAAGAGAGAGGACATGACAGAGTATGTGTCTTTCACATCTTTGAAAATACGTTTTAAACAGGTTACAATAAACATTGTATGAAATCAAATTTTTTCGATTGCACAATTCAACCAGCAGATTAGTTGTAACGGCCAATGTGTGGAGACAACATATTTGAATTAATGTGGTCAAAAACACATGTTTTAGGGATTTGCAACAAAAAACATGTACATCACCTGAAGAAGAGAACAGGAGTCACTATTTGTGTTCGATGAGTGAAAATGAATGTGTTGTCCGTTTTCATTGAACATGGTCTAAAATCATGTTTTAGGTGAGTTACCAGCCCAAAACGATGACTGCCCTACAAGAGAGAGGACATGACAGATTAATTTGTCTTTCACATCTTTGAAAATACATTTTAAACATGTTACAATGAACATTGTATAAAATCAAATTTTTTCGATTGCACAATTCAACTAGCAGATTAGTTGTAACGGCCAATGTGTGGAGACAACAGATTTGAATGAATGTGGTCAAAAACACAGGTTTTAGGGATTTGCAACAAAAAACATGTACAGTACCTGAAGAAGAGAACAGGAGTCACTATTTGTGTTCGATGAGTGAAAATGAATGTGTTGTCCGTTTTCATTGAACATGGTCTAAAATCATGTTTTAGGTGAGTTTACCAGCCCAAAACGATGACTGCCCTACAAGAGAGAGGACATGACAGATTATGTGTCTTTCACATCTTTGAAAATACGTTTTAAACAGGTTACAATGAACATTGTATAAAATCAAATTTTTTCGAGTGCACAATTCAACCAGCAGATTAGTTGTAACGGCCAATGTGTGGAGACAACAGATTTGAATGAATGTGGTCAAAAACACAGGTTTTAGGGATTTGCAACAAAAAACATGTACAGCAACTGAAGAAGAGAACAGGAGTCACTATTTGTGTTCGATTAGTGAAAATGAATGTGTTGTCCGTTTTCATTGAACATGGTCTAAAATCATGTTTTAGGTGAGTTACCAGCCCAAAACGAGGACTGCCCTACAAGAGAGAGGACATGACAGAGTATGTGTCTTTCACATCTTTGAAAATACGTTTTAAACAGGCTACAATGAACAATGTATAAAATCACATTTTTTCGATTGCACAATTCAAACAGCAGATTAGTTGTAACTGCCAATGTGTGGAGACAACAGATTTGAATGAATGTGGTCAAAAACACAGGTTTTAGGGATTTGCGACAAAAAACATGTACAGCACCTGAAGAAGAGAACAGCAGTCACTATTTGTGTTCGATGAGTGAAAATGAATGTGTTGTCCGTTTTCATTGAACATGGTCTAAAATCATGTTTTAGGTGAGTTACCAGCCCAAAACGATGACTGCCCTACAAGAGAGAGGACATGACAGATTATGTGTCTTTCACATCTTTGAAAATACGTTTTAAACAGGTTACAATGAACATTGTATAAAATCAAATTTTTTCGAGTGCACAATTCAACCAGCAGATTAGTTGTAACGGCCAATGTGTGGAGACAACAGATTTGAATGAATGTGGTCAAAAACACAGGTTTTAGGGATTTGCAACAAAAAACATGTACAGCACCTGAAGAAGAGAACAGGAGTCACTATTTGTGTTCGATTAGTGAAAATGAATGTGTTGTCCGTTTTCATTGAACATGGTCTAAAATCATGTTTTAGGTGAGTTACCAGCCCAAAACGAGGACTGCCCTACAAGAGAGAGGACATGACAGAGTATGTGTCTTTCACATCTTTGAAAATACGTTTTAAACAGGCTACAATGAACAATGTATAAAATCACATTTTTTCGATTGCACAATTCAACCAGCAGATTAGTTGTAACTGCCAATGTGTGGAGACAACAGATTTGAATGAATGTGGTCAAAAACACAGGTTTTAGGGATTTGCAACAAAAAACTGGTACAGCAGCTGAAGAAGAGAAGAGGAGTCACTATTTGTGTTCGATGAGTGAAAATGAATGTGTTGTCCGTTTTCATTGAACATGGTCTAAAATCATGTTTTAGGTGAGTTACCAGCCCAAAACGATGACTGCCCTACAAGAGAGAGGACATGACAGAGTATGTGTCTTTCACATCTTTGAAAATACGTTTTAAACAGGCTACAATGAACAATGTATAAAATCACATTTTTTCGATTGCACAATTCAACCAGCAGATTAGTTGTAACTGCCAATGTGTGGAGACAACAGATTTGAATGAATGTGGTCAAAAACACAGGTTTTAGGGATTTGCAACAAAAAACATGTACAGCACCTGAAGAAGAGAACAGGAGTCACTATTTGTGTTCGATGAGTGAAAATGAATGTGTTGTCCGTTTTCATTGAACATGGTCTAAAATCATGTTTTAGGTGAGTTACCAGCCCAAAACGAGGACTGCCCTACAAGAGAGAGGACATGACAGAGTATGTGTCTTTCACATCTTTGAAAATACGTTTTAAACAGGCTACAATGAACAATGTATAAAATCACATTTTTTCGATTGCACAATTCAACCAGCAGATTAGTTGTAACTGCCAATGTGTGGAGACAACAGATTTGAATGAATGTGGTCAAAAACACAGGTTTTAGGGATTTGCAACAAAAAACTGGTACAGCAGCTGAAGAAGAGAAGAGGAGTCACTATTTGTGTTCGATGAGTGAAAATGAATGTGTTGTCCGTTTTCATTGAACATGGTCTAAAATAATGTTTTAGGTGAGTTTACCAGCCCAAAACGATGACTTCCCTAACAAGAGAGAGGACATGACAGAGTATGTGTCTTTCACATCTTTGAAAATACGTTTTAAACAGGCTACAGTGAACAATGTATAAAATCACATTTTTTCGATTGCACAATTCAACCAGCAGATTAGTTGTAACTGCCAATGTGTGGAGACAACAGATTTGAATGAATGTGGTCAAAAACACAGGTTTTAGGGATTTGCAACAAAAAACTGGTACAGCAGCTGAAGAAGAGAAGAGGAGTCACTATTTGTGTTCGATGAGTGAAAATGAATGTGTTGTCCGTTTTCATTGAACATGGTCTAAAATCATGTTTTAGGTGAGTTACCAGCCCAAAACGATGACTGCCCTACAAGAGAGAGGACATGACTGATTATGTGTCTTTCACATCTTTGAAAATACGTTTTAAACAGGTTACAATGAACATTGTATAAAATCAAATTTTTTCGAGTGCACAATTCAACCAGCAGATTAGTTGTAACGGCCAATGTGTGGAGACAACAGATTTGAATGAATGTGGTCAAAAACACAGGTTTTAGGGATTTGCAACAAAAAACATGTACAGCACCTGAAGAAGAGAACAGGAGTCACTATTTGTGTTCGATTAGTGAAAATGAATGTGTTGTCCGTTTTCATTGAACATGGTCTAAAATCATGTTTTAGGTGAGTTACCAGCCCAAAACGAGGACTGCCCTACAAGAGAGAGGACATGACAGAGTATGTGTCTTTCACATCTTTGAAAATACGTTTTAAACAGGCTACAATGAACAATGTATAAAATCACATTTTTTCGATTGCACAATTCAACCAGCAGATTAGTTGTAACTGCCAATGTGTGGAGACAACAGATTTGAATGAATGTGGTCAAAAACACAGGTTTTAGGGATTTGCAACAAAAAACTGGTACAGCAGCTGAAGAAGAGACGAGGAGTCACTATGTGTGTTCGATGAGTGAAAATGAATGTGTTGTCCGTTTTCATTGAACATGGTCTAAAATCATGTTTTAGGTGAGTTACCAGCCCAAAACGATGACTTCCCTACAAGAGAGAGGACATGACAGAGTATGTGTCTTTCACATCTTTGAAAATACGTTTTAAACAGGCTACAATGAACAATGTATAAAATCACATTTTTTCGATTGCACAATTCAAACAGCAGATTAGTTGTAACTGCCAATGTGTGGAGACAACAGATTTGAATGAATGTGGTCAAAAACACAGGTTTTAGGGATTTGCGACAAAAAACATGTACAGCACCTGAAGAAGAGAACAGCAGTCACTATTTGTGTTCGATGAGTGAAAATGAATGTGTTGTCCGTTTTCATTGAACATGGTCTAAAATCATGTTTTAGGTGAGTTACCAGCCCAAAACGATGACTGCCCTACAAGAGAGAGGACATGACAGATTATGTGTCTTTCACATCTTTGAAAATACGTTTTAAACAGGTTACAATGAACATTGTATAAAATCAAATTTTTTCGAGTGCACAATTCAACCAGCAGATTAGTTGTAACGGCCAATGTGTGGAGACAACAGATTTGAATGAATGTGGTCAAAAACACAGGTTTTAGGGATTTGCAACAAAAAACATGTACAGCACCTGAAGAAGAGAACAGGAGTCACTATTTGTGTTCGATTAGTGAAAATGAATGTGTTGTCCGTTTTCATTGAACATGGTCTAAAATCATGTTTTAGGTGAGTTACCAGCCCAAAACGAGGACTGCCCTACAAGAGAGAGGACATGACAGAGTATGTGTCTTTCACATCTTTGAAAATACGTTTTAAACAGGCTACAATGAACAATGTATAAAATCACATTTTTTCGATTGCACAATTCAACCAGCAGATTAGTTGTAACTGCCAATGTGTGGAGACAACAGATTTGAATGAATGTGGTCAAAAACACAGGTTTTAGGGATTTGCAACAAAAAACTGGTACAGCAGCTGAAGAAGAGAAGAGGAGTCACTATTTGTGTTCGATGAGTGAAAATGAATGTGTTGTCCGTTTTCATTGAACATGGTCTAAAATCATGTTTTAGGTGAGTTACCAGCCCAAAACGATGACTGCCCTACAAGAGAGAGGACATGACAGAGTATGTGTCTTTCACATCTTTGAAAATACGTTTTAAACAGGCTACAATGAACAATGTATAAAATCACATTTTTTCGATTGCACAATTCAACCAGCAGATTAGTTGTAACTGCCAATGTGTGGAGACAACAGATTTGAATGAATGTGGTCAAAAACACAGGTTTTAGGGATTTGCAACAAAAAACATGTACAGCACCTGAAGAAGAGAACAGGAGTCACTATTTGTGTTCGATGAGTGAAAATGAATGTGTTGTCCGTTTTCATTGAACATGGTCTAAAATCATGTTTTAGGTGAGTTACCAGCCCAAAACGAGGACTGCCCTACAAGAGAGAGGACATGACAGAGTATGTGTCTTTCACATCTTTGAAAATACGTTTTAAACAGGCTACAATGAACAATGTATAAAATCACATTTTTTCGATTGCACAATTCAACCAGCAGATTAGTTGTAACTGCCAATGTGTGGAGACAACAGATTTGAATGAATGTGGTCAAAAACACAGGTTTTAGGGATTTGCAACAAAAAACTGGTACAGCAGCTGAAGAAGAGAAGAGGAGTCACTATTTGTGTTCGATGAGTGAAAATGAATGTGTTGTCCGTTTTCATTGAACATGGTCTAAAATCATGTTTTAGGTGAGTTTACCAGCCCAAAACGATGACTTCCCTAACAAGAGAGAGGACATGACAGAGTATGTGTCTTTCACATCTTTGAAAATACGTTTTAAACAGGCTACAGTGAACAATGTATAAAATCACATTTTTTCGATTGCACAATTCAACCAGCAGATTAGTTGTAACTGCCAATGTGTGGAGACAACAGATTTGAATGAATGTGGTCAAAAACACAGGTTTTAGGGATTTGCAACAAAAAACTGGTACAGCAGCTGAAGAAGAGAAGAGGAGTCACTATTTGTGTTCGATGAGTGAAAATGAATGTGTTGTCCGTTTTCATTGAACATGGTCTAAAATCATGTTTTAGGTGAGTTACCAGCCCAAAACGATGACTGCCCTACAAGAGAGAGGACATGACAGAGTATGTGTCTTTCACATCTTTGAAAATACGTTTTAAACAGGCTACAATGAACAATGTATAAAATCACATTTTTTCGATTGCACAATTCAACCAGCAGATTAGTTGTAACTGCCAATGTGTGGAGACAACAGATTTGAATGAATGTGGTCAAAAACACAGGTTTTAGGGATTTGCAACAAAAAACTGGTACAGCAGCTGAAGAAGAGAAGAGGAGTCACTATTTGTGTTCGATGAGTGAAAATGAATGTGTTGTCCGTTTTCATTGAACATGGTCTAAAATCATGTTTTAGGTGAGTTACCAGCCCAAAACGATGACTGCCCTACAAGAGAGAGGACATGACAGAGTATGTGTCTTTCACATCTTTGAAAATACGTTTTAAACAGGCTACAATGAACAATGTATAAAATCAAATTTTTTCGATTGCACAATTCAACCAGCAGATTAGTTGTAACTGCCAATGTGTGGAGACAACAGATTTGAATGAACGTGGTCAAAAACACAGGTTTTAGGGATTTGCAACAAAAAACTGGTACAGCAGCTGAAGAAGAGAAGAGGAGTCACTATTTGTGTTCGATGAGTGAAAATGAATGTGTTGTCCATTTTCATTGAACATGGTCTAAAATCATGTTTTAGGTGAGTTTACCAGCCCAAAACGATGACTGCCCTACAAGAGAGAGGACATGACAGTGTATGTGTCTTTCACATCTTTGAAAATACGTTTTAAACATGTTACAATGAACATTGTATAAAATCAAATTTTTTCGATTGCACAATTCAACCAGCAGATTAGTTGTAACTGCCAATGTGTGGAGACAACAGATTTGAATGAATGTGGTCAAAAACACAGGTTTTAGGGATTTGCAACAAAAAACATGTACAGTATCTGAAGAAGAGAACAGGAGTCACTATTTGTGTTCGATGAGTGAAAATGAATGTGTTGTCCGTTTTCATTGAACATGGTCTAAAATCATGTTTTAGGTGAGTTTACCAGCCCAAAACGATGACTGCCCTACAAGAGAGAGGACATGACAGAGTATGTGTCTTTCACATCTTTGAAAATACGTTTTAAACAGGTTACAATAAACATTGTATGAAATCAAATTTTTTCGATTGCACAATTCAACCAGCAGATTAGTTGTAACGGCCAATGTGTGGAGACAACATATTTGAATTAATGTGGTCAAAAACACATGTTTTAGGGATTTGCAACAAAAAACATGTACATCACCTGAAGAAGAGAACAGGAGTCACTATTTGTGTTCGATGAGTGAAAATGAATGTGTTGTCCGTTTTCATTGAACATGGTCTAAAATCATGTTTTAGGTGAGTTACCAGCCCAAAACGATGACTGCCCTACAAGAGAGAGGACATGACAGATTAATTTGTCTTTCACATCTTTGAAAATACATTTTAAACATGTTACAATGAACATTGTATAAAATCAAATTTTTTCGATTGCACAATTCAACTAGCAGATTAGTTGTAACGGCCAATGTGTGGAGACAACAGATTTGAATGAATGTGGTCAAAAACACAGGTTTTAGGGATTTGCAACAAAAAACATGTACAGTACCTGAAGAAGAGAACAGGAGTCACTATTTGTGTTCGATGAGTGAAAATGAATGTGTTGTCCGTTTTCATTGAACATGGTCTAAAATCATGTTTTAGGTGAGTTTACCAGCCCAAAACGATGACTGCCCTACAAGAGAGAGGACATGACAGATTATGTGTCTTTCACATCTTTGAAAATACGTTTTAAACAGGTTACAATGAACATTGTATAAAATCAAATTTTTTCGAGTGCACAATTCAACCAGCAGATTAGTTGTAACGGCCAATGTGTGGAGACAACAGATTTGAATGAATGTGGTCAAAAACACAGGTTTTAGGGATTTGCAACAAAAAACATGTACAGCAACTGAAGAAGAGAACAGGAGTCACTATTTGTGTTCGATTAGTGAAAATGAATGTGTTGTCCGTTTTCATTGAACATGGTCTAAAATCATGTTTTAGGTGAGTTACCAGCCCAAAACGAGGACTGCCCTACAAGAGAGAGGACATGACAGAGTATGTGTCTTTCACATCTTTGAAAATACGTTTTAAACAGGCTACAATGAACAATGTATAAAATCACATTTTTTCGATTGCACAATTCAAACAGCAGATTAGTTGTAACTGCCAATGTGTGGAGACAACAGATTTGAATGAATGTGGTCAAAAACACAGGTTTTAGGGATTTGCGACAAAAAACATGTACAGCACCTGAAGAAGAGAACAGCAGTCACTATTTGTGTTCGATGAGTGAAAATGAATGTGTTGTCCGTTTTCATTGAACATGGTCTAAAATCATGTTTTAGGTGAGTTACCAGCCCAAAACGATGACTGCCCTACAAGAGAGAGGACATGACAGATTATGTGTCTTTCACATCTTTGAAAATACGTTTTAAACAGGTTACAATGAACATTGTATAAAATCAAATTTTTTCGAGTGCACAATTCAACCAGCAGATTAGTTGTAACGGCCAATGTGTGGAGACAACAGATTTGAATGAATGTGGTCAAAAACACAGGTTTTAGGGATTTGCAACAAAAAACATGTACAGCACCTGAAGAAGAGAACAGGAGTCACTATTTGTGTTCGATTAGTGAAAATGAATGTGTTGTCCGTTTTCATTGAACATGGTCTAAAATCATGTTTTAGGTGAGTTACCAGCCCAAAACGAGGACTGCCCTACAAGAGAGAGGACATGACAGAGTATGTGTCTTTCACATCTTTGAAAATACGTTTTAAACAGGCTACAATGAACAATGTATAAAATCACATTTTTTCGATTGCACAATTCAACCAGCAGATTAGTTGTAACTGCCAATGTGTGGAGACAACAGATTTGAATGAATGTGGTCAAAAACACAGGTTTTAGGGATTTGCAACAAAAAACTGGTACAGCAGCTGAAGAAGAGAAGAGGAGTCACTATTTGTGTTCGATGAGTGAAAATGAATGTGTTGTCCGTTTTCATTGAACATGGTCTAAAATCATGTTTTAGGTGAGTTACCAGCCCAAAACGATGACTGCCCTACAAGAGAGAGGACATGACAGAGTATGTGTCTTTCACATCTTTGAAAATACGTTTTAAACAGGCTACAATGAACAATGTATAAAATCACATTTTTTCGATTGCACAATTCAACCAGCAGATTAGTTGTAACTGCCAATGTGTGGAGACAACAGATTTGAATGAATGTGGTCAAAAACACAGGTTTTAGGGATTTGCAACAAAAAACATGTACAGCACCTGAAGAAGAGAACAGGAGTCACTATTTGTGTTCGATGAGTGAAAATGAATGTGTTGTCCGTTTTCATTGAACATGGTCTAAAATCATGTTTTAGGTGAGTTACCAGCCCAAAACGAGGACTGCCCTACAAGAGAGAGGACATGACAGAGTATGTGTCTTTCACATCTTTGAAAATACGTTTTAAACAGGCTACAATGAACAATGTATAAAATCACATTTTTTCGATTGCACAATTCAACCAGCAGATTAGTTGTAACTGCCAATGTGTGGAGACAACAGATTTGAATGAATGTGGTCAAAAACACAGGTTTTAGGGATTTGCAACAAAAAACTGGTACAGCAGCTGAAGAAGAGAAGAGGAGTCACTATTTGTGTTCGATGAGTGAAAATGAATGTGTTGTCCGTTTTCATTGAACATGGTCTAAAATAATGTTTTAGGTGAGTTTACCAGCCCAAAACGATGACTTCCCTAACAAGAGAGAGGACATGACAGAGTATGTGTCTTTCACATCTTTGAAAATACGTTTTAAACAGGCTACAGTGAACAATGTATAAAATCACATTTTTTCGATTGCACAATTCAACCAGCAGATTAGTTGTAACTGCCAATGTGTGGAGACAACAGATTTGAATGAATGTGGTCAAAAACACAGGTTTTAGGGATTTGCAACAAAAAACTGGTACAGCAGCTGAAGAAGAGAAGAGGAGTCACTATTTGTGTTCGATGAGTGAAAATGAATGTGTTGTCCGTTTTCATTGAACATGGTCTAAAATCATGTTTTAGGTGAGTTACCAGCCCAAAACGATGACTGCCCTACAAGAGAGAGGACATGACAGAGTATGTGTCTTTCACATCTTTGAAAATACGTTTTAAACAGGCTACAATGAACAATGTATAAAATCACATTTTTTCGATTGCACAATTCAACCAGCAGATTAGTTGTAACTGCCAATGTGTGGAGACAACAGATTTGAATGAATGTGGTCAAAAACACAGGTTTTAGGGATTTGCAACAAAAAACTGGTACAGCAGCTGAAGAAGAGAAGAGGAGTCACTATTTGTGTTCGATGAGTGAAAATGAATGTGTTGTCCGTTTTCATTGAACATGGTCTAAAATCATGTTTTAGGTGAGTTACCAGCCCAAAACGATGACTGCCCTACAAGAGAGAGGACATGACAGAGTATGTGTCTTTCACATCTTTGAAAATACGTTTTAAACAGGCTACAATGAACAATGTATAAAATCAAATTTTTTCGATTGCACAATTCAACCAGCAGATTAGTTGTAACTGCCAATGTGTGGAGACAACAGATTTGAATGAACGTGGTCAAAAACACAGGTTTTAGGGATTTGCAACAAAAAACTGGTACAGCAGCTGAAGAAGAGAACAGGAGTCACTATTTGTGTTCGATGAGTGAAAATGAATGTGTTGTCCATTTTCATTGAACATGGTCTAAAATCATGTTTTAGGTGAGTTTACCAGCCCAAAATTATGACTGCCCTACAAGAGAGAGGACATGACAGTGTATGTGTCTTTCACATCTTTGAAAATACGTTTTAAACATGTTACAATGAACATTGTATAAAATCAAATTTTTTCGATTGCACAATTCAACCAGCAGATTAGTTGTAACTGCCAATGTGTGGAGACAACAGATTTGAATGAACGTGGTCAAAAACACAGGTTTTAGGGATTTGCAACAAAAAACTGGTACAGCAGCTGAAGAAGAGAACAGGAGTCACTATTTGTGTTCGATGAGTGAAAATGAATATGTTGTCCATTTTCATTGAACATGGTCTAAAATCATGTTTTAGGTGAGTTTACCAGCCCAAAATTATGACTGCCCTACAAGAGAGAGGACATGACAGTGTATGTGTCTTTCACATCTTTGAAAATACGTTTTAAACATGTTACAATGAACATTGTATAAAATCAAATTTTTTCGATTGCACAATTCAACCAGCAGATTAGTTGTAACTGCCAATGTGTGGAGACAACAGATTTGAATGAATGTGGTCAAAAACACAGGTTTTAGGGATTTGCAACAAAAAACATGTACAGTATCTGAAGAAGAGAACAGGAGTCACTATTTGTGTTCGATGAGTGAAAATGAATGTGTTGTCCGTTTTCATTGAACATGGTCTAAAATCATGTTTTAGGTGAGTTTACCAGCCCAAAACGATGACTGCCCTACAAGAGAGAGGACATGACAGAGTATGTGTCTTTCACATCTTTGAAAATACGTTTTAAACAGGTTACTATAAACATTGTATGAAATCAAATTTTTTCGATTGCACAATTCAACCAGCAGATTAGTTGTAACGGCCAATGTGTGGAGACAACATATTTGAATTAATGTGGTCAAAAACACATGTTTTAGGGATTTGCAACAAAAAACATGTACATCACCTGAAGAAGAGAACAGGAGTCACTATTTGTGTTCGATGAGTGAAAATGAATGTGTTGTCCGTTTTCATTGAACATGGTCTAAAATCATGTTTTAGGTGAGTTACCAGCCCAAAACGATGACTGCCCTACAAGAGAGAGGACATGACAGATTAATTTGTCTTTCACATCTTTGAAAATACATTTTAAACATGTTACAATGAACATTGTATAAAATCAAATTTTTTCGATTGCACAATTCAACTAGCAGATTAGTTGTAACGGCCAATGTGTGGAGACAACAGATTTGAATGAATGTGGTCAAAAACACAGGTTTTAGGGATTTGCAACAAAAAACATGTACAGTACCTGAAGAAGAGAACAGGAGTCACTATTTGTGTTCGATGAGTGAAAATGAATGTGTTGTCCGTTTTCATTGAACATTGTCTAAAATCATGTTTTAGGTGAGTTTACCAGCCCAAAACGATGACTGCCCTACAAGAGAGAGGACATGACAGAGTATGTGTCTTTCACATCTTTGAAAATACATTTTAAACATGTTACAATGAACATTGTATAAAATCAAATTTTTTCGATTGCACAATTCAACTAGCAGATTAGTTGTAACGGCCAATGTGTGGAGACAACAGATTTGAATGAATGTGGTCAAAAACACAGGTTTTAGGGATTTGCAACAAAAAACATGTACAGTACCTGAAGAAGAGAACAGGAGTCACTATTTGTGTTCGATGAGTGAAAATGAATGTGTTGTCCGTTTTCATTGAACATTGTCTAAAATCATGTTTTAGGTGAGTTTACCAGCCCAAAACGATGACTGCCCTACAAGAGAGAGGACATGACAGAGTATGTGTCTTTCACATCTTTGAAAATACGTTTTAAACAGGTTACAATAAACATTGTATGAAATCAAATTTTTTCGATTGCACAATTCAACCAGCAGATTAGTTGTAACGGCCAATGTGTGGAGACAACAGATTTGAATTAATGTGGTCAAAAACACAGGTTTTAGGGATTTGCAACAAAAAACATGTACATCACCTGAAGAAGAGAACAGGAGTCACTATTTGTGTTCGATGAGTGAAAATGAATGTGTTGTCCGTTTTCATTGAACATGGTCTAAAATCATGTTTTAGGTGAGTTACCAGCCCAAAACGATGACTGCCCTACAAGAGAGAGGACATGACAGATTAATTTGTATTTCACATCTTTGAAAATACATTTTAAACATGTTACAATGAACATTGTATAAAATCAAATTTTTTCGATTGCACAATTCAACCAGCAGATTAGTTGTAACGGCCAATGTGTGGAGACAACAGATTTGAATGAATGTGGTCAAAAACACAGGTTTTAGGGATTTGCAACAAAAAACATGTACAGCACCTGAAGAAGAGAACAGGAGTCACTATTTGTGTTCGATGAGTGAAAATGAATGTGTTGTCCGTTTTCATTGAACATGGTCTAAAATCATGTTTTAGGTGAGTTACCAGCCCAAAACGATGACTGCCCTACAAGAGAGAGGACATGACAGAGTATGTGTCTTTCACATCTTTGAAAATACGTTTTAAACAGGCTACAATGAACAATGTATAAAATCACATTTTTTCGATTGCACAATTCAACCAGCAGATTAGTTGTAACTGCCAATGTGTGGAGACAACAGATTTGAATGAATGTGGTCAAAAACACAGGTTTTAGGGATTTGCAACAAAAAACTGGTACAGCAGCTGAAGAAGAGAAGAGGAGTCACTATTTGTGTTCGATGAGTGAAAATGAATGTGTTGTCCATTTTCATTGAACATGGTCTAAAATCATGTTTTAGGTGAGTTTACCAGCCCAAAACGATGACTGCCCTACAAGAGAGAGGACATGACAGATTAATTTGTCTTTCACATCTTTGAAAATACGTTTTAAACATGTTACAATGAACATTGTATAAAATCAAATTTTTTCGATTGCACAATTCAACCAGCAGATTAGTTGTAACGGCCAATGTGTGGAGACAACAGATTTGAATGAATGTGGTCAAAAACACAGGTTTTAGGGATTTGCAACAAAAAACATGTACAGTACCTGAAGAAGAGAACAGGAGTCACTATTTGTGTTCGATGAGTGAAAATGAATGTGTTGTCCGTTTTCATTGAACATGGTCTAAAATCATGTTTTAGGTGAGTTACCAGCCCAAAACGATGACTGCCCTACAAGAGAGAGGACATGACAGAGTATGTGTCTTTCACATCTTTGAAAATACGTTTTAAACAGGTTACAATGAACATTGTATAAAATCAAATTTTTTCGATTGCACAATTCAACCAGCAGATTAGTTGTAACGGCCAATGTGTGGAGACAACAGATTTGAATGAATGTGGTCAAAAACACAGGTTTTAGGGATTTGCAACAAAAAACATGTACAGCACCTGAAGAAGAGAACAGGAGTCACTATTTGTGTTCGATGAGTGAAAATGAATGTGTTGTCCGTTTTCATTGAACATGGTCTAAAATCATGTTTTAGGTGAGTTACCAGCCCAAAACGAGGACTGCCCTACAAGAGAGAGGACATGACAGAGTATGTGTCTTTCACATCTTTGAAAATACGTTTTAAACAGGCTACAATGAACAATGTATAAAATCACATTTTTTCGATTGCACAATTCAACCAGCAGATTAGTTGTAACTGCCAATGTGTGGAGACAACAGATTTGAATGAATGTGGTCAAAAACACAGGTTTTAGGGATTTGAAACAAAAAACTGGTACAGCAGCTGAAGAAGAGAAGAGGAGTCACTATTTGTGTTCGATGAGTGAAAATGAATGTGTTGTCCGTTTTCATTGAACATGGTCTAAAATCATGTTTTAGGTGAGTTTACCAGCCCAAAACGATGACTGCCCTACAAGAGAGAGGACATGACAGATTATGTGTCTTTCACATCTTTGAAAATACGTTTTAAACAGGTTACAATGAACATTGTATAAAATCAAATTTTTTCGAGTGCACAATTCAACCAGCACATTAGTTGTAACGGCCAATGTGTAAAGACAACAGATTTGAATGAATGTGGTCAAAAACTCAGGTTTTAGGGATTTGCAACAAAAAACATATACAGCACCTGAAGAAGAGAACAGGAGTCACTATTTGTGTTCGATGAGTGAAAATGAATGTGTTGTCCGTTTTCATTGAACATGGTCTAAAATCATGTTTTAGGTGAGTTACCAGCCCAAAACGAGGACTGCCCTACAAGAGAGAGGACATGACAGAGTATGTGTCTTTCACATCTTTGAAAATACGTTTTAAACAGGCTACAATGAACAATGTATAAAATCACATTTTTTCGATTGCACAATTCAACCAGCAGATTAGTTGTAACTGCCAATGTGTGGAGACAACAGATTTGAATGAATGTGGTCAAAAACACAGGTTTTAGGGATTTGCAACAAAAAACTGGTACAGCAGCTGAAGAAGAGAAGAGGAGTCACTATTTGTGTTCGATGAGTGAAAATGAATGTGTTGTCCATTTTCATTGAACATGGTCTAAAATCATGTTTTAGGTGAGTTTACCAGCCCAAAACGATGACTGCCCTACAAGAGAGAGGACATGACAGATTAATTTGTCTTTCACATCTTTGAAAATACGTTTTAAACATGTTACAATGAACATTGTATAAAATCAAATTTTTTCGATTGCACAATTCAACCAGCAGATTAGTTGTAACGGCCAATGTGTGGAGACAACAGATTTGAATGAATGTGGTCAAAAACACAGGTTTTAGGGATTTGCAACAAAAAACATGTACAGTACCTGAAGAAGAGAACAGGAGTCACTATTTGTGTTCGATGAGTGAAAATGAATGTGTTGTCCGTTTTCATTGAACATGGTCTAAAATCATGTTTTAGGTGAGTTACCAGCCCAAAACGATGACTGCCCTACAAGAGAGAGGACATGACAGAGTATGTGTCTTTCACATCTTTGAAAATACGTTTTAAACAGGCTACAATGAACAATGTATAAAATCACATTTTTTCGATTGCACAATTCAACCAGCAGATTAGTTGTAACTGCCAATGTGTGGAGACAACAGATTTGAATGAATGTGGTCAAAAACACAGGTTTTAGGGATTTGCAACAAAAAACTGGTACAGCAGCTGAAGAAGAGAAGAGGAGTCACTATTTGTGTTCGATGAGTGAAAATGAATGTGTTGTCCGTTTTCATTGAACATGGTCTAAAATCATGTTTTAGGTGAGTTACCAGCCCAAAACGAGGACTGCCCTACAAGAGAGAGGACATGACAGAGTATGTGTCTTTCACATCTTTGAAAATACGTTTTAAACAGGCTACAATGAACAATGTATAAAATCACATTTTTTCGATTGCACAATTCAACCAGCAGATTAGTTGTAACTGCCAATGTGTGGAGACAACAGATTTGAATGAATGTGGTCAAAAACACAGGTTTTAGGGATTTGCAACAAAAAACTGGTACAGCAGCTGAAGAAGAGAAGAGGAGTCACTATTTGTGTTCGATGAGTGAAAATGAATGTGTTGTCCATTTTCATTGAACATGGTCTAAAATCATGTTTTAGGTGAGTTTACCAGCCCAAAACGATGACTGCCCTACAAGAGAGAGGACATGACAGAGTATGTGTCTTTCACATCTTTGAAAATACGTTTTAAACAGGTTACAATAAACATTGTATGAAATCAAAATTTTTCGATTGCACAATTCAACCAGCAGATTAGTTGTAACGGCCAATGTGTGGAGACAACAGATTTGAATTAATGTGGTCAAAAACACAGGTTTTAGGGATTTGCAACAAAAAACATGTACATCACCTGAAGAAGAGAACAGGAGTCACTATTTGTGTTCGATGAGTGAAAATGAATGTGTTGTCCGTTTTCATTGAACATGGTCTAAAATCATGTTTTAGGTGAGTTACCAGCCCAAAACGATGACTGCCCTACAAGAGAGAGGACATGACAAGATATGTGTCTTTCACATCTTTGAAAATACGTTTTAAACAGGCTACAATGAACAATGTATAAAATCACATTTTTTCGATTGCACAATTCAACCAGCAGATTAGTTGTAACGGCCAATGTGTGGAGACAACAGATTTGAATGAATGTGGTCAAAAACACAGGTTTTAGGGATTTGCAACAAAAAACATGTACAGCACCTGAAGAAGAGAACAGGAGTCACTATTTGTGTTCGATGAGTGAAAATGAATGTGTTGTCCGTTTTCATTGAACATGGTCTAAAATCATGTTTTAGGTGAGTTACCAGCCCAAAACGAGGACTGCCCTACAAGAGAGAGGACATGACAGAGTATGTGTCTTTCACATCTTTGAAAATACGTTTTAAACAGGCTACAATGAACAATGTATAAAATCACATTTTTTCGATTGCACAATTCAACCAGCAGATTAGTTGTAACTGCCAATGTGTGGAGACAACAGATTTGAATGAATGTGGTCAAAAACACAGGTTTTAGGGATTTG
Source organism: Coregonus lavaretus (assembly GCF_964263955.1). NCBI lineage: Eukaryota > Metazoa > Chordata > Actinopteri > Salmoniformes > Salmonidae > Coregonus > Coregonus lavaretus. The sequence continues at coordinate 69,098 of NW_028166666.1, forward strand.
CAACAAAAAACTGGTACAGCAGCTGAAGAAGAGAAGAGGAGTCACTATTTGTGTTCGATGAGTGAAAATGAATGTGTTGTCCGTTTTCATTGAACATGGTCTAAAATCATGTTTTAGGTGAGTTACCAGCCGAAAACGATGACTGCCCTACAAGAGAGAGGACATGACAGAGTATGTGTCTTTCACATCTTTGAAAATACGTTTTAAACAGGCTACAATGAACAATGTATAAAATCACATTTTTTCGATTGCACAATTCAACCAGCAGATTAGTTGTAACTGCCAATGTGTGGAGACAACAGATTTGAATGAATGTGGTCAAAAACACAGGTTTTAGGGATTTGCAACAACAAACTGGTACAGCAGCTGAAGAAGAGAAGAAGAGTCACTATTTGTGTTCGATGAGTGAAAATGAATGTGTTGTCCATTTTCATTGAACATGGTCTAAAATCATGTTTTAGGTGAGTTTACCAGCCCAAAACGATGACTGCCCTACAAGAGAGAGGACATGACAGATTATGTGTCTTTCACATCTTTGAAAATACGTTTTAAACAGGTTACAATGAACATTGTATAAAATCAAATTTTTTCGAGTGCACAATTCAACCAGCACATTAGTTGTAACGGCCAATGTGTAAAGACAACAGATTTGAATGAATGTGGTCAAAAACTCAGGTTTTAGGGATTTGCAACAAAAAACATATACAGCACCTGAAGAAGAGAACAGGAGTCACTATTTGTGTTCGATGAGTGAAAATGAATGTGTTGTCCGTTTTCATTGAACATGGTCTAAAATCATGTTTTAGGTGAGTTACCAGCCCAAAACGAGGACTGCCCTACAAGAGAGAGGACATGACAGAGTATGTGTCTTTCACATCTTTGAAAATACGTTTTAAACAGGCTACAATGAACAATGTATAAAATCACATTTTTTCGATTGCACAATTCAACCAGCAGATTAGTTGTAACTGCCAATGTGTGGAGACAACAGATTTGAATGAATGTGGTCAAAAACACAGGTTTTAGGGATTTGCAACAAAAAACTGGTACAGCAGCTGAAGAAGAGAAGAGGAGTCACTATTTGTGTTCGATGAGTGAAAATGAATGTGTTGTCCATTTTCATTGAACATGGTCTAAAATCATGTTTTAGGTGAGTTTACCAGCCCAAAACGATGACTGCCCTACAAGAGAGAGGACATGACAGAGTATGTGTCTTTCACATCTTTGAAAATACGTTTTAAACAGGTTACAATAAACATTGTATGAAATCAAATTTTTTCGATTGCACAATTCAACCAGCAGATTAGTTGTAACGGCCAATGTGTGGAGACAACAGATTTGAATTAATGTGGTCAAAAACACAGGTTTTAGGGATTTGCAACAAAAAACATGTACATCACCTGAAGAAGAGAACAGGAGTCACTATTTGTGTTCGATGAGTGAAAATGAATGTGTTGTCCGTTTTCATTGAACATGGTCTAAAATCATGTTTTAGGTGAGTTACCAGCCCAAAACGATGACTGCCCTACAAGAGAGAGGACATGACAAGATATGTGTCTTTCACATCTTTGAAAATACGTTTTAAACAGGCTACAATGAACAATGTATAAAATCACATTTTTTCGATTGCACAATTCAACCAGCAGATTAGTTGTAACGGCCAATGTGTGGAGACAACAGATTTGAATGAATGTGGTCAAAAACACAGGTTTTAGGGATTTGCAACAAAAAACTGGTACAGCAGCTGAAGAAGAGAAGAAGAGTCACTATTTGTGTTCGATGAGTGAAAATGAATGTGTTGTCCATTTTCATTGAACATGGTCTAAAATCATGTTTTAGGTGAGTTTACCAGCCCAAAACGATGACTGCCCTACAAGAGAGAGGACATGACAGAGTATGTGTC
>NW_028166665.1:0-52500 GCF_964263955.1 Coregonus lavaretus
CTGAATATGTTCATGTTAACTGTAAGTCCCTTTTGATAAAAGCATCAGCCTGCTAAATGACCATATTATATTATTTCTCTCCCCTGTGTGCAGAGCAACAGCCCAGGGTACGTGGGTGGCTGCTGGCCAGCGTGGACGGCCAGACCACGGGCCTCATCCCTGCCAACTACGTCAAGGTCCTGGGGAAGAGGAGAGGCAGGAAGCACGCTGAGCTGGAGAGGCTGGCCCAGGTTCAGGCCCAGCCAGGGAACCCACTGGGCACCACCCTCCAAGCCCCCCAGCCTAACCTGACTACGGGCCCAGTGCCAACTGTAGCCCCAGGCTTGGTTTCAGGCCTAGGCCCAGCCGGATCCGTCCCAGTAACTATCCCAGAGGAGCTGCTGGAGTGCGTGTATAGGGAAACACCAGCCGTTTACAGCAGCCTGGGTCTGGGGGGACCCCGTAGTCTGGATGTAGTGCCCAGCACCAGTACAGCTTCAAGCACAGTGCTCACCATACCAGAGAAGATTGACCTGTGATGTCTGACTTTGTGTGTTTTCACACACATCCGTTGAGGCTGTATGTGGTTTGTTGATGAACTGTTCGGTGTAGCTCGGTCACGTCCAGCGGTGGGAAACCAGTTGCTCTTCATCCAGAGGCTGATTCATGTTTATAATTCAGTGGGTTTGGTTTTACGTTTCATCTGCCTGTAAGCAATTAGTGAGGTTGGTATATGAGGTATTAAGTACCTGGATAAAGGAAAAGTGGGTATCTGTCAGATATACTTGACATGAGTGTTTGGAGAACACTATCTGGTTTGGGTGTCATGTCAGTGGGTGTCCATACCAACCTATACCTATCATACTAGCCTAGTCAGTGCTGTCACACTATGTTTTAGCCCAATAATGATGCATATGTAAATGTTTTTGATATAGATGTATTTAATTAACAGTCAATAACCGGAACGAGTACATTAAAATCAAATTAAGTGCGCTAATAGATTATGCAAATAGTTGGGAGAATATTGCATCGTTTTGACGTTGACAGGACAAAGCCATAATATTATGTTTCTGAAATTCACTGTTTTGTTCCAATTTAAAGTCATTGGTTTGATATTAAAGGTAGTCATAGAAATAGAATGAATAGAACAGGCTTGGAAGCTCTAACCCTGGCAATTTGACTGGTAAACTCATGGGTACACTTGCAATGGCTGCATGATTGTGATGCTATCATTTCCATAGTATTTTGGAAGGTTCTATCAACTGCTGTATTGCCATGGTAATGTAAAACATTTATTCAAATGATGCTAACTGATGTGGCTCATGCAATGGAATTACTTTTTTGTAATGTCAGTAGAGTTGACATCACAGACCCGATTTAAGGGAAACCACTTCCTGCTTTTACTTCCTGGCATGGGTCTAGGTTGAAGATGGGGAATATTTTAAACCTAGGCATGGGTACTCTCAATGTCTACCAGTCCACCCATTATACCATCATTGACTAGAATGGAGACGCCCTTTCTATTCATTCTATTTCTATGGATAAATTACTATGAAGGTTCAGATTTGCTTCCAATGGAATGAATGACTTGGTTTTAAATCGGTGTTAATATGGTTGTAAAATGTTTGAAATTCGAAATGGTCTGACTATAACTTGGATGTTCTGTAAAATGTCCTAAATATTCAAACTGAAGTTTTGAACTTGGAATATTGAACATCCAATATCCAGATATATTAAATCAAGAAGTTTTGGCCGCGACCGGGAGACTCATGGGCGGCGCACAATTGGCCCAGCGTCGTCCAGGGTAGGGGAGGGAATGGCCGGCAGGGGATGTAGCTCAGTTGATAGAGCATGGCGTTTGCAACGCCAGGGTTGTGGGTTTGATTCCCACGGGGGGCCAGTATAAAAAAATATATATATGTATTCACTAACTGTAAGTCGCTCTGGATAAGAGCGTCTGCTAAATGACTAAAATGTAAATGTTTTGTTGAAATCCATCCGTGTAAGAACTGAAATAGGCGGTCCTCATCTTGGGGTGTTTCAGTGGCATTTTCAGTCCTCACTCTCCTTGGAAAAACTGTAATTATGTAAATAAAGACCATATTAGTTTGGAAATGAACATTTTCAAAAACTGAAAAGTGGCCATTGACTTTTTCTTACTAAGAAATGGAAAATGTATTATATGCTCCATCTCATGGGCAAAAATAAAATGATAACTTAATTAACCTGTTTTAGTTTTATATCATTTTTATTTTATTTATTTCACCTTTATTTAACCAGGTAAGCCAGTTGAGAACAAGTTCTCATTTACAACTGCGACCTGGCCAAGATAAAGCATAGCAGTGCGATAAAAACAACAACACAGAGTTACATATGGGGTAAAAAAACATAAAGTCAAAAATACAACAGAATATATATATACAGTGTGTGCAAATGTAGCAAGTAATGGAGGTAAGGCAATTGGATGTTACTTGTTTTGAAAATGTAATACAATGCGTCCTTTATAACTAGGTTAAACACGTGGGGACCCATCTGCTGGATACAAAATAATTTCCCTTCATCATTTGATTTAGCCGAAAAGGGCACTTCTGTCGCTAAGCAACCCCGGGACGCGGGACCACTGCACCGGCTGCTGCACTGCGGCACCGGAAGAGCGGAATCAACGCAGCAGAAGATTTGGGGACGCTGCAACGACTGGTGGTTCGTTATCTAAACGTCATTCACGGGCTTTTTCAATCCCGTATACAATGCTGATTGAATGTCTTATCCGTCCATCAAATTGTCGCCGGGATAATACTGCAGAGAAAGTGCAGTTAGTAGCTAGCAGCTAGCTAGGTAGTAGCATTAGCATTAGAAGTGGATGACGGCTGCTGTACACCGAACGTCCTATCATCCGGACTACAGAAGAATCAGGTGTCATCATTTAGTCAGTAAGATGCAAGATAACCGTACAGCCAACTAGATACTACAAGTGTTTTAGAACTATAATACAAACGTATCGTATTTAGCTTATAGTGCAGTGATGTGCACTATAGGTAGCTAGCTTGCTAGAATATGCTGCTGACAAAAATGCCATTAAATTTGCGTTGGGCAGTTCTACAGCCAAAGACAAAAGGGCATTCCAAGGGAGGAGCATCCATCCTTGTTGCAAGAAGATCATCGAAGTAGCCAAAAGTATGTGTGTACACTGTTCACAGCGTATGCTATTGACAGTCAGCTTTTCAATGACAGTGACAATGGTGGGACAAAGTATGAGTAGCCTATTCCAGAATGTGGGTTAGAGATGCTGTTGGATGTCAAAGCTTTCTATAAATGCTCTGGTTATTCTTATGTATCTATGTCAAGTAGACAGTAGTTACGATTGTCGATTGTAGCAACAGCAGCTTTCTGTGAGAATGAAGTCACCCCCCCTTTTGTATGATTGTGTCATCTCACTGAGTCTACCTTTAACAGAATAATGCTCTGATCTCTCTCACCCTTCAGATGTAATAATGTATGATAATGTCATATCAACCTTGAACTCTTTCACCCTTACCTGCAGACAGACATGAGTCGTTACTGCACCCTGAACAACAACAACGTTCCCCATGACAACAACATCCTAGTCCTGGACATGGTGCTGAGCTGTCTCTGGGGCGTTCCACAGCCCATCAACTGGGACAACGTGGCCATGCTGGTCCCTGGCTTCACACCCAAGGAGGTAAGGTCTACATGCACTACAAACTGAGACAATAAACATATTGATTGATTGAAGCTATAGTAGCTAACGGCTACAGTGCAACACCCTTTGTGGATCGCCACCCCGGGTCTCCCAGTCTGTAGGCAAGCTTGCTAACCACTGCTCCCACTAAGGAGAGATCATAAAAGGCTATTAGCCTGGTCCCAGATCTGTCTGCGTTGTCTTACGAACTCCTATGGACACTGATTGGAGTGACAATGACCATAGGAGTTGAAAAGACAGCACAAACTGATCTGGGACCAGGCTAGGAAGGTAGCCTCGAGGTAAGAGTGTTGAGCCAGTAACCGAAAGTTCGAATCCCAGAGCCGACAAGGTGAAAAATCTGTCGCTGTGCCCTTGAGCAAGGCACTTAACCCCAATTGCTCCAGGGGCGCTGGAAAATGGTGACCCTGGCCGTGACCTCACTCTCCACATCTGTCTCAGGGGGAGTTTGGATATGCAAGAAACACATTTCCATTGCACTTGTACAAGTGTGTAACATGATAAATATAAGCGCCCACCAATGTATTATGAGGTAAGCTATACTATAGTTTAGTTTAGTTTGGACTGGTGTTGAATGTTGTGCAGGGGTCACTGGAACCAAGATTATGTGGTCCGAGTGTTGTTGTTGCCGTGGTATAGTAGTGACATGGTTGCCATGGTTGCCATGCCTACCTTCAGTGTGCGCAGAGGTTTGAGGATCTGAAGAGCACGGGAGGGTTCCATCACGTGGACGACCAATGCAACGCGCTGACAGCAGGAGGCTCCTCCCCTGTGGACACCCTGTCCACCTACATCAAATCCACACTATTGGACACCACGGGAGACGCGGGGGAGACGCGGACCAATCAGAGCTCCATCTCAGTGACGGGTGAGGCTGACGGGTTGATGTGCTACAGCATGTGTAGCGGTAGTGGTTCGGGGAACTATGTCTGTGTGATGATGAGTAAGCCTGCCTAACATAGGAGCTGCTGGGGGTAGTCCTGCCTAACATAGGAGCTGCTGGGGGTAGTCCTGCCTAACATAGGAGCTGCTGGGGGTAGTCCTGCCTAACATAGGAGCTGCTGGGGGTAGTCCTGCCTAACATAGGAGCTGCTGGGGGTAGTCCTGCCTAACATAGGAGCTGCTGGGGGTAGTCCTGCCTAACATAGGAGCTGCTGGGGGTAGTCCTGCCTAACATAGGAGCTGCTGGGGGTAGTCCTGCCTAACATAGGAGCTGCTGGGGGTAGTCCTGCCTAACATAGGAGCTGCTGGGGGTAGTCCTGCCTAACATAGGAGCTGCTGGGGGTAGTCCTGCCTAACATAGGAGCTGCTGGGGGTAGTCCTGCCTAACATAGGAGCTGCTGGGGGTAGTCCTGCCTAACATAGGAGCTGCTGGGGGTAGTCCTGCCTAACATAGGAGCTGCTGGGGGTAGTCCTGCCTAACATAGGAGCTGCTGGGGGTAGACCTGCCTAACATAGGAGCTGCTGGGGGTAGTCCTGCCTAACATAGGAGCTGCTGGGGGTAGTCCTGCCTAACATAGGAGCTGCTGGGGGTAGTCCTGCCTAACATAGGAGCTGCTGGGGGTTGTCCTGCCTAACATACAGTGAGGGAAAAAAGTATTTGATCCCCTGCTGATTTTGTATGTTTGCCCACTGACAAAGACATGATCAGTCTATAATTTTAATGGTAGGTTTATTTGAACAATGAAAGACAGAATAACAACAACAAAATCCAGAAAAACACATGTCAAAAATGTTATAAATTGATTTTCAATTTAATGAGGGAAATAAGTATTTGACCCCTCTGCAAAACATGACTTAGTACTTGGTGGCAAAACCCTTGTTGGCAATCACAGAGGTCAGACGTTTCTTGTAGTTGGCCACCAGGTTTGCACACATCTCAGGAGGGATTTTGTCTCACTCCTCTTTGCAGATATTTTCCTAGTCATTAAGGTTTTGAGGCTGACGTTTGACAACTCGAACCTTCAGCTCCCTCCACAGATGTTCTATGGGATTAAGGTCTGGAGACTGGCTAGGCCACTCCAGGACCTTAATGTGCTTATTCTTGAGCCACTCCTTTGTTGCCTTGGCCGTGTGTTTTGGGTCATTGTCATGCTGGGATACCCATCCACGACCCATTTTCAATGCCCTGGCTGAGGGAAGGAGGTTCTCACCCAAGATTTGACGGTACATGGCCCCGTCCATCGTCCCTTTGATGCGGTGAAGTTGTCCTGTCCCCTTAGCAGAAAAACACCCCCAAAGCATAATGTTTCCACCTCCATGTTTGACGGTGGGGATGGTGTTCTTGGGGTCATAGGCAGCATTCCTCCTCCTCCAAACACGGCGAGTTGAGTTGATGCCAAAGAGCTCAATTTTGGTCTCATCTGACCACAACACTTTCACCCAGTTCTCCTCTGAATCATTCAGATGTTCATTGGCAAACTTCAGACAGACCTGTATATGTGCTTTCTTGAGCAGGGGGACCTTGCGGGCGCTGCAGGATTTCAGGTCCTTCACGGCGTAGTGTGTTACCAATTGTTTTCTTGGTGACTATGGTCCCAGCTTCCTTGAGATCATTGACAAGATCCTCCCGTGTAGTTCTGGGCTGATTCCTCACCGTTCTCATGATCATTGCAACTCCACGAGGTGAGATCTTGCATGGAGCCCCAGGCCGAGGGAGATTGACAGTTCTTTTGTGTTTCTTCCATTTGCGAATAATCACACCAACTGTTGTCACCTTCTCACCAAGCTGCTTGGCGATGGTCTTGTAGCCCATTCCAGCCTTGTGTAGGTCTACAATCTTGTCCCTGACATCCTTGGAGAGCTCTTTGGTCTTGGCCATGGTGGAGAGTTTGGAATCTGATTGATTGATTGCTTCTGTGGACAGGTGTCTTTTATACAGGTAACAAGCTGAGATTAGGAGCACTCCCTTTAAGAGTGTGCTCCTAATCTCAGCTCGTTACCTGTATAAAAGACACCTGGGAGCCAGAAATCTTTCTGATTGACAGGGGGTCAAATACATATTTCCCTCATTAAAATGCAAATCAATTTATAACATTTTTTACATGCGTTTTTTTGGATTTCTTTGTTGTTATTCTGTCACTCACTGTTCAAATAAACCTACCATTAAAATTAAAGACTGATCATTTCTTTGTCAGTGGGCAAATGTACAAAATCAGCAGGGGATCAAATACTTTTTTCCCTCACTGTAGGAGCTGCTGGGGGTAGTCCTGCCTAACATAGGAGCTGCTGGGGGTAGTCCTGCCTAACATAGGAGCTGCTGGGGGTAGTCCTGCCTAACATAGGAGCTGCTGGGGGTAGTCCTGCCTAACATAGGAGCTGCTGGGGGTAGTCCTGCCTAACATAGGAGCTGCTGGGGGTAGTCCTGCCTAACATAGGAGCTGCTGGGGGTAGTCCTGCCTAACATAGGAGCTGCTGGGGGTAGTCCTGCCTAACATAGGAGCTGCTGGGGGTAGTCCTGCCTAACATAGGAGCTGCTGGGGGTAGTCCTGCCTAACATAGGAGCTGCTGGGGGTAGTCCTGCCTAACATAGGAGCTGCTGGGGGTAGTCCTGCCTAACATAGGAGCTGCTGGGGGTAGTCCTGCCTAACATAGGAGCTGCTGGGGGTAAGCCTGCCTAACATAGGAGCTGCTGGGGGTAGTCCTGCCTAACATAGGAGCTGCTGGGGGTAGTCCTGCCTAACATAGGAGCTGCTGGGGGTAGTCCTGCCTAACATAGGAGCTGCTGGGGGTAGTCCTGCCTAACATAGAAGCTGCTGGGGGTAAGCCTGCCTAACATAGAAGCTGCTGGGGCGTCCCAAATGCAGTAAGTTTTTTACCTGCTACACTGAACACGTAGCTTTACCAGCGTGATCCGAGTGCGATCTATTTTATCCTAGTGTTCTGGGCTTGAGCCGCAAGTGGAAATCTTGGAAATAGAACCAGACTTCCATTTAAATGAATAGGAGCGTCTCACACTCAGCAAAAAATCGAATCAATTGTCATTTGTCACATGCGCTGAATACAACCGGTGTACACTTTACCGTGAAATGCTTACCGACGAACCCTTTCCAGAGTAGCAGCAGTGTATGTGGAGAGTGCGTGTGTGTGGGTAGAGTCCAGTGAGTGTGCATAAAGCCAGTGTAAGAGAGTCAGTGCAAAAAAGGGTACATGTAAATAGTCCGGGTAGCCATTTGATTAATTGTTCAGCAGTCTTATGGTTTGGGGGTAGAAGCTGTTCGGGTGCCTTTTGGTCCCAGATTTGGTGCTCCGGTACCACTTGCCATGCGGTAGCAGAGTGAACAGTCTATGGCTCGGGTGGCTGGGGTATAGATGTCCTGGACGGCAGGGAGCTCAGCCCCAGTGATGTACTGGGCCGCCCGCACCACCCTCTGTAGCGCCTTGTGATCGAGGGCGGTGCAGTTGCCATACCAAGCGGTGACGCAGCAAGTCAAGATGCTAAAGTTCTGCGTCCAATGTAGCAGGCAGTAAGACCTGAAGACTCTTCATGTCTGAATGTCTAGGCATTAGCTCAGTGAGCTACACAGTCTTGTTTGGTGTCTCCACTCTCCAGGCCTGGCGGTGAACCCTTCAAGAGGTAGCTCGGTGGAGAAAGAGAGCAGGGACTCTGCAGAGGAGGGAGAGAAGCCCCAGGAGGGGAAAGGGTGAGTGACACACATGCTGATTTGCCTGGTCCAACTACCGTCAAACAGAAATACACTGTTAACCAGTCTAGCTCAAGTCAAGGTGATCAAAGAGTTTCATAGAGCAGGATCAATAACTTAGTCTGCTAACAAATGCTCATATGTACTATGATACAAAAATCAAGTTATCTTGCTGTCTCTGTCTCTGTGTGTGTGTCTGCTTGCCTGTCTGTCTGCCTGTCTGTATCTCTCCCCCATGCAGGCCCAATATGGTGATCCACGTGTGTGACGAGTCTAAGAACCTGAAGCAGGACTTCATGTGTCCCCGTGACCTTCTGATCAACGAGATGCGTTACTTTGCTGAGTACCTCTCTGTTGACCCCCAGCGCTGGGAGGAGGTGGACATCTCTGTGCACTGTGACGTACAGATCTTCGACTGGCTCATGAACTACGTCAAGAGGCACAAAATGGCCGTTGATGGCAACAATGACAAACCCAAGCTCGGTAAAGAATGTAATATATGCTCTCGCACCATATGACTGTACAGTAGCTACATACACTGATGCCTGTACAGTACTAAACCATTCACTTACCTGGGCGTGTCAAATGATAACCATGGAGACGGCATTGCTGTGATTTGGTCACTAATAGTGGTGTGCTTGTTGGTTGGCCTGGCAGTGTGTTTGGTCGGTATGTGGTGTTTGTTGGTTGTGTGGTAACATTGGTTGGTTATGTGGTGTTTGTTGGTTGTGTGGTTACAGAGCCCAGCAATGTGATCTCAATCCTCATCTCCTCCGAGTTCTTGAAGATGGACATGTTAGTAAGTGTTGTAATGGCGTGAGCTGGGTTGCTATGCCGGTTGCAATGTACTGTACGTGAAGCGTTTTCGGGGGGCCCTGGTTTTCTGTTGTAGCTGAAGAACAAACGCAAAGTGGCTGAACTGAAAATATTTTGGACAGATTTTGGCGAGGAGTGAAACCTCTCGCTTCGCCTCTTCCTCTCTGCTGCAGTACATGAACCAGTACATGAACCAGTACATGAACCAGTACATGAACCAGCAAGCTTTTGTTGGTCGTTGAGTAAAATAGCCCTCAAGAAAAAAAACGGAAAACCAATCAGCTAGTTAGGCGAAGAGGCTTCACTCTTCACTTTAGTCCAAAACAGAAAACGAGGGGCCTTTCGAACTGTTAACTTCCTGTTGCATGGTTGCCATTAGAGGTGTTTTTAGAATTGTAACATGTTACTTTTATTGCAAGTAGGTGACATATGACCTCCCAAGGCATTGAACAAACTCAATAACCTGTTTATGTTGACCTCTCATAGGTGGAGGAGTGTATTCTGTACTGTCACATGTTGACCTCTCATACAGTGGGGAGAACAAGTATTTGATACACTGCCGATTTTGCAGGTTTTCCTACTTACAAAGCATGTAGAGGTCTGTAATTTTTATCATAGGTACACTTCAACTGTGAGAGACGGAATCTAAAAAATCACAAAAATCACATTGTATGATTTTTAAGTAATTCATTTGGATTTTATTGCATGACATAAGTATTTCATACATCAGAAAAGCAGAACTTTAATATTTGGTACAGAAACCTTTGTTTGCAATTACAGAGATCATACGTTTCCTGTAGGTCTTGACCAGGTTTGCACACACTGCAGCAGGGATTTTGGCCCACTCCTCCATACAGACCTTCTCCAGATCCTTCAGGTTTCGGGGCTGTCGCTGGGCAATACGGACTTTCAGCTCCCTCCAAAGATTTTCTATTGGGTTCAGGTCTGGAGACTGGCTAGGCCACTCCAGGACCTTGAGATGCTTCTTACGGAGCCACTCCTTAGTTGCCCTGGCTGTGTGTTTCGGGTCGTTGTCATGCTGGAAGACCCAGCCACAACCCATCTTCAATGCTCTTACTGAGGGAAGGAGGTTATTGGCCAAGATCTCGCGATACATGGCCCCATCCATCCTCCCCTCAATACGGTGCAGTCGTCCTGTCCCCTTTGCAGAAAAGCATCCCCAAAGAATGATGTTTCCACCTCCATGCTTCACGGTTGGGATGGTGTTCTTGGGGTTGTACTCATCCTTCTTCTTCCTCCAAACACGGCGAGTGGAATTTAGACCAAAAATCTCTATTTTTGTCTCATCAGACCACATGACCTTCTCCCATTCCTCCTCTGGATCATCCAGATGGTCATTGGCAAACTTCAGACGGGCCTGGACATGCGCTGGCTTGAGCAGGGGGACCTTGCGTGCGCTGCAGGATTTTAATCCATGACGGCGTAGTGTGTTACTAATGGTTTTCTTTGAGACTGTGGTCCCAGCTCTCTTCAGGTCATTGACCAGGTCCTGCCGTGTAGTTCTGGGCTGATCCCTCACCTTCCTCATGATCATTGATGCCCCACGAGGTGAGATCTTGCATGGAGCCCCAGACCGAGGGTGATTGACCGTCATCTTGAACTTCTTCCATTTTCTAATAATTGCGCCAACAGTTGTTGCCTTCTCACCAAGCTGCTTGCCTATTGTCGTGTAGCCCATCCCAGCCTTGTGCAGGTCTACAATTTTATCCCTGATGTCCTTACACAGCTCTCTGGTCTTGACAATTGTGGAGAGGTTGGAGTCTGTTTGATTGAGTGTGTGGACAGGTGTCTTTTATACAGGTAACGAGTTCAAACAGGTGCAGTTAATACAGGTAATGAGTGGAGAACAGGAGGGCTTCTTAAAGAAAAACTAACAGGTCTGTGAGAGCCGGAATTCTTACTGGTTGGTAGGTGATCAAATACTTATGTCATGCAATAAAATGCAAATTAATTACTTAAAAATCATACAATGTGATTTTCTGGATTTTTGTTTTAGATTCCGTCTCTCACAGTTGAAGTGTACCTATGATAAAAATTACAGACCTCTACATGCTTTGTAAGTAGGAAAACCTGCAAAATCGGCAGTGTATCAAATACTTGTTCAGTACTGTCACATGTTGACCTCTCATAGGTGGAGGAGTGTATTCAGTACTGTCACATGTTGACCTCTCATAGGTGGAGGAGTGTATTCAGTACTGTCACATGTTGACCTCTCATAGGTGGAGGAGTGTATTCAGTACTGTCACATGTTGACCTCTCATAGGTGAAGGAGTGTATTCAGTACTGTCACATGTTGACCTCTCATAGGTGGAGGAGTGTATTCAGTACTGTCACATGTTGACCTCTCATAGGTGGAGGAGTATTCAGTACTGTCACATGTTGACCTCTCATAGGTGGAGGAGTGTATTCAGTACTGTCACAAGCACATGAGTGCCATCGTGGCCACACCCTGCAACATGAACTGCATCAACAGTAACCTGGCAGCGCACATCGCTGACCTCTTCAGCCACAACGAGGCAGACGACGTCATGGACAGAAAAGACAAGTTCAAAAGGTAGGCCTAGAGATTTTGGCAGGCCTGGTAGACCGATCATTCTGCTACTGCCAACACCTTTGATTTCTCCCTTTCTCAGTAAGTTATTCCAGAAGAAGATTGAGTGTCTCTTCGATCCTGACTATAAGAACCAGGACTCCCCAGGCAACGCATCAACTCTGTACAGGTGTGTGGCAGCTCTGGGGTGCATTGGTCTGTCTGTCATTGGTCTTATTCATTTGGGCACACAACAGAAAACATTTTGCAACAGAAAAATGAAAATGAGCATTTCTTACTGGACAGTGTCGTGACGTGACTTTGCATTAATGTGATTACTGTTATTTATCAAATCAATTAACTATGTTTAATTGTTACTTGATTAAATTAATCATGTAACAATTAACTAATTAGGAAGTTGGGGCACCACGGAAGAAGTTGTTTAACGAGTTAAACTCTTAGAAGATCTCCCGAATTAAACTCTTAGAAGATATATATATATATATATATATATATATATATGTGTTATATATCGATAACAGTCACTTATTAAATCATGACCTCATCAGTCTCATTCTGAATATCGCATAATCCTTGAACCTACAAGAAACCTAACCTTATGGATTAATCAGCTATACACAAATTGGCTTAATTATTTATTTACTAACTAACTAAATAATAACACAGAATACATAAACACACACACACACACAGTATAGATTATTGATTACTAACGTAATACAATGAAAACAGGTCCCTATTGGACTGGACTAACAATAGCATGACTGCTTGGTTAGGGGAAGAAGGGGTCAAGTGAAAGGGAGAGACAGAGATTCAATTTATCGTTGTTACATTTGGAAACACGCTCACAGTAATCGTAATACTTAGCACCCTAAACACCGCTCATTCGGATAAGAAATGCAATGCGTATATTTACACGTAGCTGTCCTTGATCGTCGTCTCTCTGTTGAACCACTTTCTCAAAAAACGTTTTGAGTGTTTCATCCCACTTCGGTGAGACTCGGCTTGTCTTCAAATGGCGTGTCTGAGATGGGATTGTCCTTCCCAACTCGTGTCTTCAGTGAAAGTTCTAGATAACTTTACATGCCAGCTGCAGACTGATATGATACAGTCTAGTGAGTTTCTTCTTCTTCTTGTGTAGAGATTGAGAGTTTCAGAGTTTCTCACCGTTTCCTGTTCTTAGAGTGTCAACCATTTGTAACGTTCAGTTTCCGCTGCACGTCGGCTGGTCCTGTAGATGTTCAACCATTTGTAACGTGAGCTCGCGCTTCACGTCGGCTGGTCTTTCTGGTCTAACCATTTTAAAGCCGTGTAGCCACAGCGACTGGTCTTTCTGGTCTAACCATTTTAAAGCCGTGTAGCCACAGCTCCACGCTTCCTGGTCTCTGATTCACAGTTTCTAACCGTTCTAAACGAGCAGGTCTTCTGTTAATTTGTCTTTCAAGCCCTCTTGGTAAAAGGGGCGTTCCTACTGGCTGACACGATCTCTGATGGCACTTGGGGTGTGACTAGTCCCTGTGCATAGTTTATATGAAAAACTATTATCTCATTAAAGACTCAAATCACATTCCTATCTTCACCAAAATACTCTCATACTTAATCATATATTTTATACAACATTTAGATGTAAACTTGACTGATAAAGGGGGTATCCTTCTTTCTTCTTAAGTTACAGTATTTGGTTCATACAGTTTTTAATAACATCACAAAATAATAAACAATATGACATGATTATTCTTTAGACCCCCACTGACCATTCCAAATATTCGGATGTTAGGATTATTGTTCCAGTGTTTACTTTTTGGACGTTTATAGTTTTGGCGGCAAAAGTCTCTGGAACAAAGAAAATCTAATTCTTCCCATACTAGAGACCAAAAGGAGTCCTTTTCTGCAAACTATTTATGACCGGCTGTTAAGTCATAAAACCGTCCCAACTCCTCCGTCTCCTCTCCTGTGGGAGAGAGGGGGGGTCTGGCTATCTGTCAGCCATTTGCCAAGCTGATCTGGCACCTTTGATCCTCACCAAGGAGAGAGTCATGACACTAGGTAGATGCCTACCTGTTTCAGTCTGTTTTCTTCTGTTTGTGCCCAATGAATACGACTCATGTTAACCTCTCCTAACCACCGAACTGCAACTTGTCTTTCCCAGGTGTGCTCTGTGCCTGAAGCTGCTGACCAAGGACACAGAGAGGAAGATCTCCTGCATCCCAGGGAAGATCAACATCGACCCTCGAGGAGACATCACCTACACTCACAGCAGGTCCTGTACCACCCAGTTACACCTTGGTGGCGCTTACAACGCCACCAAGCGTTGGTTGTGGGTTCGATTCCCTCTGTGGCCACCCATACGTAAAATGTATGCACGCATGACTGTAAAGGGTCTATCAGAGTACCAAACATGGACTCGTACACACAGCAATGTTCTAGAATATTGCACCGTTGGGTTTCATACTATTCAAATTCTCAGCGCAGCTCAAGCAATTTCTCTAACTGTCAACACATTCAAATTAATAGAGGACGTGTACCGGAAAGTCGTTGGTTGGGAATTGTGGGGAGATACGTGTTCGGGCTGTGCGTGCCCCGCGGATGGTTGTCTCAGAGCTGCGTAGCTATGTTACATTGGGATGCCGGACCAACGTCTCTCAGCGTCTGTGGACTGTGATTTACGGTTAAGTCGCTTTGGATAAAAACGTCTGCTATATGGAATATATTATTATTATTATTATTATTATTATTATTATTATTATATTACTTATTTCTGCTCTATCAAGAGACATCTTCACTGTTATCCTATGGATGTTTATAGTGATAAATGCTAAAGAAACCATATCATTATTAGGTAAATATATTATTGCTACAATTTACCATGTCATTTCAAAGTATATCCCAGGTAGAAAGGGTACTTAGCAATAAAGCACAGTAAAGCCTGAATATCCGTCTCCAAGGACCAGTAAGTAGCCTTGCCTGAGCAAGCCGGAACGACTCATAGGAGCAGGAGCCTATCTCCTGTTTCTGTAGCGAGGCAGCGTGATGTACCAGTACACCCCCTGGACAGGACACTAGTCTATCTCAGGGCCTTACCCCCAATCTATCTCCTTAATGCTGAGTGCCAAGCAGAACTCCCAACCTTCCAATCTCAGGGCCTTACCCCCAATCTATCTCCTTAATGCTGAGTGCCAAGCAGAACTCCCAACCTTCCAATCTCAGGGCCTTACCCCCAATCTATCTCCTTAATGCTGAGTGCCAAGCAGAACTCCCAACCTTCCAATCTCTGGGCCTTACCCCCAATCTATCTCCTTAATGCTGAGTGCCAAGCAGAACTCCCAACCTTCCAATCTCAGGGCCTTACCCCCAATCTATCTCCTTAATGCTGAGTGCCAAGCAGAACTCCCAACCTTCCAATCTCAGGGCCTTACCCCCAATCTATCTCCTTAATGCTGAGTGCCAAGCAGAACTCCCAACCTTCCAATCTCAGGGCCTTACCCCCAATCTATCTCCTTAATGCTGAGTGCCAAGCAGAACTCCCAACCTTCCAATCTCAGGGCCTTACCCCCAATCTATCTCCTTAATGCTGAGTGCCAAGCAGAACTCCCAACCTTCCAATCTCAGGGCCTTACCCCCAATCTATCTCCCTTAATGCTGAGTGCCAAGCAGAACTCCCAACCTTCCAATCTCAGGGTGGACACTCTAACCATAAGGCCAGTGAGTTGGTTCCAAGGACCAGGCTGGACAAAATTGTTTTGTGGCGGAACAGCTTCAAGAAACATGAACAGAATAAAGGACAGTCATTTCTATGACTACCTCTGGTCTGTAGACAGAAGAGATGGGAGGTCCATGATTACATGTTCTATGACTACCACTGGTCTGTAGACAGAAGAGATGGGAGGTCCGTGATTACATGTTCTATGACTACCACTGGTCTGTAGGCAGAAGAGATGGGAGGTCCATGATTACATGTTCTATGACTACCTCTGGTCTGTAGGCAGAAGAGATGGGAGGTCCATGATTACATGTTCTATGACTACCACTGGTCTGTAGGCAGAAGAGATGGGAGGTCCATGATTACATGTTCTATGACTACCACTGGTCTGTAGACAGAAGAGATGGGAGGTCCATGATTACATGTTCTATGACTACCACTGGACTATAGGCAGAAGAGATGGGAGGTCCATGATTACATGTTCTATGACTACCACTGGTCTGTAGGCAGAAGAGATGGGAGGTCCATGATTACATGTTCTATGAATACCACTGGTCTGTAGGCAGAAGAGATGGGAGGTCCATGATTACATGTTCTATAACTACCACTGGTCTGTAGGCAGAAGAGATGGGAGGTCCATGATTACATGTTCTATGACTACCACTGGTCTGTAGGCAGAAGAGATGGGAGGTCCATGATTACATGTTCTATGACTACCACTGGTCTGTAGACAGAAGAGATGGGAGGTCCATGATTACATGTTCTATGACTACCACTGGTCTGTAGGCAGAAGAGATGGGAGGTCCATGATTACATGTTCTATGACTACCACTGGTCTGTAGGCAGAAGAGATGGGAGGTCCATGATTACATGTTCTATGACTACCTCTGGTCTGTAGGCAGAAGAGATGGGAGGTCCATGATTACATGTTCTATGACTACCACTGGTCTGTAGGCAGAAGAGATGGGAGGTCCATGATTACATGTTCTATGACTACCACTGGTCTGTAGGCAGAAGAGATGGGAGGTCCATGATTACATGACAGGGCTGTATGAGGAGCTGAAGTCCTGGGTGCTGGTCTACTGGAGGATCTGGGGTACCGTCAACCACCTCACCTGCTCCCACTGCCAACAGGTAGGGGAAGCCCTAGTAACATTGTGTAATGACAATGCATTCAGAATGATTGTTTGTCAATACCGTGTGTGTGTGTCCAGGCGTTTGTGTGTGCAGAGCTGTCCCACTGTCGGTATCACCCAGAGGGTGTGTTGTACCCGGGCATGGGGGCAGAGCAGGGCTGGCACGGGGCGGGCATCTACCCCTGCTGCAACCAGAGGACGCTACGCTTTGACCCCACCGGCATGCCCAAGGTAGGAATACACACTCACTCACTCACACTTGGAGTTGTGAGGTGACCATGTTTTGAATAGTTTACACATTTAACACACTTCACACTTGAATCTTGTCAAAACCGTGTGTGTGTGTGTGTCTGTGTGTCTCAGGGCTGTAAGATGCGGGACCACATAGTGAATGTGTCAGACAGTGGAGACTGTACTGGGGACCACCAGGTAAACTCAGCCCAGACCAGACTACTCAATGACCTGCTACTACACAGAGAGACAGTGTGTGTACCCAGCACACCCCCTCCAGAGACAGGGTAAGAGACAGTGTTGTACCCAGCACACCCCCTCCAGAGACAGGGTAAGAGACAGTGTTGTACCCAGCACACCCCCTCCAGAGACAGGGTAAGAGACAGTGTTGTACCCAGCACCCCCCCTCCAGAGACAGGGTAAGAGACAGTGTTGTACCCAGCACACCCCCTCCAGAGACAGGGTAAGAGACAGTGTTGTACCCAGCACACCCCCTCCAGAGACAGGGTAAGAGACAGTGTTGTACCCAGCACACCCCCTCCAGAGACAGGGTAAGAGACAGTGTTGTACCCAGCACACCCCCTCCAGAGACAGGGTAAGAGACAGTGTGTGTACCCAGCACCCCCCCTCCAGAGACAGGGTAAGAGACAGTGTTGTACCCAGCACACCCCCTCCAGAGACAGGGTAAGAGACAGTGTTGTACCCAGCACACCCCCTCCAGAGACAGGGTAAGAGACAGTGTTGTACCCAGCACTCCCCCTCCAGAGACAGGGTAAGAGACAGTGTGTGTACCCAGCACACCCCCTCCAGAGACAGGGTAAGAGACAGTGTTGTACCCAGCACTCCCCCTCCAGAGACAGGGTAAGAGACAGTGTGTGTACCCAGCACACCCCCTCCAGAGACAGGGTAAGAGACAGTGTTGTACCCAGCACACCCCCTCCAGAGACAGGGTAAGAGACAGTGTGTGTACCCAGCACACCCCCTCCAGAGACAGGGTAAGAGACAGTGTTGTACCCAGCACCCCCCCTCCAGAGACAGGGTAAGAGACAGTGTTGTACCCAGCACACCCCCTCCAGAGACAGGGTAAGAGACAGTGTGTGTACCCAGCACACCCCCTCCAGAGACAGGGTAAGAGACAGTGTTGTACCCAGCACCCCCCCTCCAGAGACAGGGTAAGAGACAGTGAGTGTGTGTGTGCGTGCGTGGTGTGTTTTTGTGTCTTATGATAGGTTTAGCGTTTAATGGTACTCCCCTGTTCTCTCTCTCTTTCTCTCTGTGTGTCTGTGTGCCAGGCCTGTAGAGTCCCCCTCCAGTGGTTCGGAGAGGGGGGAGCGGGTACTGGACTGTGACATCCTGGTAGAGCCGGGGCTTCTGGGACTTCAGAGAGTAGAGGGCACCACCGTGAGTCTACAACTATTTATTTATTTATCCAGGCAAATTCATATTCACAACTAGAATGAAAAGTTTAAAGAAACTTTAGTGTGCTTGCTCAAACTTGTTATTTACAATGACGACCAGACATCATTGATATACCTATCTGGCTACACATTTGTCTACTAGCTACATAAAATCTAATTTTAAACCTAACCTTAACCACACTGCTAACCCTAATGCATAATCAATCCTAACCTTATATTAATTTTGTTAAAATTAATTTTTACGATCTAGCCAATTTTGACCTTGCTGCTGGCCCATCTTCAGAAATCACTCGGTTCTGCCTACAGGGCAAGATTCATGACAATAAACGTTGACTTGCGCTTGATTTGTGGAGTCATCGATAGGCCTATAGTCTGATTCAACCTATTTCAAACAGATACACTATAGGCCTAGCTAACTCAACCTATTTCTTTGCAGTTTTCCCTGTTGAAAAACTGGAGCCGGCAACTGGTATGATCAACTTCTATTGTTTCCAGATGTAATTGTGCTGCAGTGTGTGTGTGTGTCCGTGTCTGTATTGGTGTGTTTGTGTGTGTATGAGGTGACATGTTACAGTAGTGACACAGTATACCTTAGTACCAACTGAACCAGCTGAAGGCTGAGGGCCAGTCTGTTCGCGCTGTCATTCCAACTCCTCATGCTTAGTTAATGAGCAACGGTGTAAGGTTAGACCCCAAACAGATCTGGGACCAGGCTATCTAAGCCCTGACATGCCCTCCTTTGATCCCCTGTGTCAGAGGCAGCAGACGCTGCTGTCTGAGGATGAGGAGTATACCACGGGGTCAGAGGTCACTGAGGACGAGGTGGGGGATGAAGAGGAGGCCACCAAGAAACAAGGTAGAGTAATTAGGCTATCTGATTTGGTTTATACTCTAATTAAAAAACAATATGGCTGAGCGGGATGAGGCAAAGGGAATGAGTCTGACAACACAGCAGACTGGCAACCATACAGGCAACTGAGAAATCACACAACTAAACTAAACAAAAAGAAGAATCAACTACACTATGGAACAGAGATAAATGATATAAAGAATGATAGTAAAAAGCTCTGGAGTATTTTAAATGAAATTCTAGGCGAAAAAGCTAACTCTGCTCCATCTGTCATTGAGGCAGAGGGCTTGTTCATTTAAAAAACGTTGATATTGCCAACCACTTTAATAGCTTTTTTATTGACAAGATTAGCAAATTTAGGCATGACATTCAAACAACAAACGCTGAGCCTTCATACATAATGGACCAAATAATGAAAGACGAGCACTGTAGTTTTGAGTTACACAAAGGGTGGGTGTGGAAGAGGTGAAAAAATGGTTGCTATCTATAAATAAGGACAAACCACCTGGTACCGACAACCTGGATGGTAAATTGTGGAGGTTGGTGGCGGAATACATTGTTACTCCTGTTGGCCACATCTTCAATTTAAGCCTAGAAGACGGTGTGTGCCCTCAGACATGGAGGGAGGCAAAGGTCATTCCGCTGCCCAAGAATAGCAGAGCACCCTTTAATGGTTCAAACAGCCGACCAATCAGCATGTTACAAGTGCTTAGCAAACTCTGAAAAAAATACAAATACAAAGTTATTTTACAGAAAACTAATAAACAACAGACTTTCAGCACGCTTATAGGGAAGGGTACTCAACATGCTTGGCACTGACACAAATGACTGATGATTGGCTGAAAGAAATTGATACTAAGAAGATTGTGGAAGATGCTCTGTTAGACTTTAGTGCAGCTTTGGATGTCATTGGTCATAACCTATTGCTGAAAAAAACGTAGGTGTTATGGATTTGCATCCTCTGCCTTATTATGGATTGAGAGTTACCTACAGTTGAAGTCGGAAGTTTACGTACACTTAGGTTGGAGTCATTAAAAATCATTTTTCAACCACTCCACACATTTCTTGTTAACAAACTATAGTTTTGGCAAGTCGGTTAGGACATCTACTTTGTGCATGACACAAGTAATTTTTTCCTTATAATTCACTACAGTATATCACAATTCCAGTGGGTCAGAAGTTTACATACACTAAGTTGACTGTGCCTTTAAACAGCTTGGAAAATTCCAGAAAATGATGTCATAGCCTATCAGAAGGTTCTAAAGCCAATTGACATCATTTGAGTCAATTGGAGGTGTACATGTGGATGTATTTCAAGGCCTACCTTCAAACTCAGTGCCTCTTTGCTTGACATCATGGGAAAATCAAAAGAAATCAGCCAAGACCTCAGAAAAGAAATTGTAGACCTCCACAAGTCTGGTTCATCCTTGGGAGCAATTTCCAAAGCCTGAAGGTACCATGTTCATCTGTACAAACAATAGTACGCAAGTATAAACACCATGGAACCACGCAGCCATCATACCGCTCAGGAAGGAGACGCGTTCTGTCTCCTAGAGATGAACGTACTTTGGTGTGAAAAGTGCAAATCAATCCCAGAACAACAGCAAAGGACCTTGTGAAGATGCTGGAGGAAACAGGTACAAAAGTATCTATATCCACAGTAAAACGAGACCTATATCGACATAACCTGAAAGGCCGCTCTGCAAGGAAGAAGCCACTGCTCCAAAACCGCCATAAAAAAGCCAGACTACGGTTTGCAACTGCACATGGGGACAAAGATCGTACTTTTTGGAGAATTGTCCTCTGGTCTGATGAAACAAAAATAGAACTGTTTGGCCATAATGACTATCGTTATGTTTGAAGGAAAAAGGGGGCAGCTTGCAAGCCGAAGAACACCATCCCAACCATGAAGCACGGGGGTGGCAGCATCATGCTGTGGGGGTGCTTTGCTGCAGGAGGGACTGGTGCACTTCACAAAATAGATGGCATCATGAGGAAGGAAACTTATGTGGATATATTGAAGCAACATTTCAAGACATCAGTCAGGAAGTTAAAGCTTGGTCGCAAATGGGTCTTCCAAATGGACAATGACCCCAAACATACTTCCAAAGTTGTGGCAAAATGGCTTAAGGACAACAAAGTCAAGGTATTGGAGTGGCCATCACAAAGCCCTGACCTCCAATCCTATAGAAAATGTGTGGGCAGAACTGAAAAAGCGTGTACGAGCAAGGAGGCCTACAAACCTGACTCAGTTACACCAGCTCTGTCAGGAGGAATGGGCCAACATTCACCCAACTTATTGTGGGAAGCTTGTGGAAGGCTACCCGAAACGTTTGACCCAAGTTAAACAATTTTAAAGGCAATGCTACCAAATACTAATTGAGTGTATGTAAACTTCTGACCCACTGGGAATGTGATGAAATAAATAAAAGCTTAAATAAATCATTCTCTCTACTATTATTCGGACATTTCATATTCCTAAAATAAAGTGGTGATCCTAACTGACCTAAGACAGGGAATTTTTACTAGGATTAAATGTCAGGAATTGTGAAATTACACGTCGGCTGCAACAGTAAAATAAATAACTGACACCCTTAACATAGAGCTCCAGTTAGTTTTAGAATGGGTAATAATCAATAGGCTGGAGCTAAATATCAAAAAAATGAAAAGCATCATTTTTGGGATAAATCACTTGCTCAATGCTAAACCTAATTTAAGATATATTATTGAATAATGTGGCGATTGAGCAAGTTAAGGAGACTAAACTGCTGGGTGTCACCCTAGCAAGCTGTCATCAAAACATATAGACTCAATGGTTGCTAAAATAGGAAGAGGTCTGTCAATGATATGGCGTTGCTCTGCCTTCTTGACATCTGTCGACCAGAAAGGTCCTTTAGGCCCTAGTTTTGGTATTGGATGTGTTGAAGGTACCGAACTGTCTGTTCAAGCAGTTGGCACACAGTTCGGACACTTGTCGGTACAACACAGGACATGCCACCAGAGGTCTCTTCACAGTCCCCACGTCTAGGACAGAGGCTGGGAAACACACAGTATTAAATAGAGCCATGACTACATGGAACTCTCTGCCACCCCAGGAAACTCCAGCTGGCAATAAAACCAGATTCAAAAAGCAGATTCAAAAAAACACCTTACTGCACAAAGGGGACTGTGACGAGACACAGCCATTTTATTTATCTTGTATTGTAATTTGCACTGTATTATACCTAGATATTGTGTGTATGTACTGATATGTGGGCTATGTGTGGCATTGTAAATGTATGTATTTCAGTCCTTGACTAATAATGTTCTGTACTATGTATTATGTCATGTTTCATGTGGAACCCAGGAAGAGTAGCTGATGCTTTTACAGCGGCTAATGGGGATCCTAATAAATACCAAATGCCAATTACCAAACAGGCTTTCAAACAAGGTAGAGTAGGGGACAATCTCAATTGCGTTTCCTTGATTCCTCGTGTCCTCTCTCCTCGCCTTCTTCTGAAAACCCATTGGATGAGAAGGTCAGAGGGGAGGGACCTCTGACCTCGTCTAATGGGTTTTGAGAAGGTGGTGAGGAAAGAGGACACGAGGAATCAAGGAAACTCAATTGAGATTGTCCCTATGTCAGAAGACCACACTGTATGTTATGATGAATCACCACTGTGTTTATTGAAATAAATAAATGAATATATCTAAATGAAGAAGTAAGGTGTAGCGCACTACAGCCAGCAGATGGCAGTATCTTATTGGTGCATGGGCTGCTCATTGTGAAATTGAATTGGGGTTTGTATACATTTTGAAATCTGTCTGCAGCTATGAGCTATCAGTTGTAATTGAATCATGAACTGCTTATGGATGTAACAACATATGGGTTTTCTATGTGTTCATTGTTAGCTGCTAAGAAGGCCAAGAAGTCGAGCAAACCTCTGAAGAGGCAGATGTCCTCACCCAGTTTCCACCGTAAAGAGAAAGCAGTGGAGAAAGTGAGTGTACTTCTCTCGTTTATACCTGAGACTTAAATAATTGCAATTTTCGTACTTTTCCAAATTCTGTTGGTTTCTTTACAGACACCTTCGAGGGACAACACTCCATTCAGGTGAGGTCAACTTCATCAACTACATGCTTCTTCATCTATTTCACCATTTATGTATCTATGTTTTAAATAGTTTGTGTTTCCAGAGTCAGTGCCCAGAAGAGTAAATGGGACAGCTCTCGCTCCATGCGCTACAACCAGGATGCCCAAAGAGAGGAAGGTAACACAGGCAGGCCTCCGTTAACTTTGTGTGTGTGTTACGATAGTTATGTGCATTATAATTGTCCTCTCTCTCTCGCTCTCTCTCTCTCTTCCTCCCTCCCTCTTCCTCTCTCTCCCTCTCTCCCTCTCTCTCTCTCCCCCTCCGTGTCCCCCAGACCAGCGGCGTATGGTGGAGATCATTGGCCATCTGACTAAGATGAGGTTTGGAGAGCAGGACCAGAGCAAGTCCAAGGACACTAAAGAGGTGTGTAGTAGTGAGTTGATTACACCTTTATTTTTAGTAGGGGATAAAACACTAGAAAGTTGAAACATGAAACTTTCTTCATTTACATTGTGTATAGTGTGGTTGTCACTGGTGATTGTGGTTGTTCCAGCGTGCAGCAGGGATCTACTCCAGGCTAGAGGCCCAGTTCAAGTCCTCCTCCCAGGCCAGCGGACGACAGAGTGGTCCTGAGAAAACCCTCAGGTACACACACACACAGGCACATTGTCTCCCCCTACCCTCCTATGTCTGTCTCCCCCTTTTCTGAATTAGTTGTCCCCCCTTTCTGTCTTCTTTTAGAGTGAAGCCGCGCTTCAGTCAAGCTCGGCCCACATAGATGTTGGAAAGAGGAGATGAAGGAAGAAGAGGAGGAAGTGAGAGGATGAAGAGAGAGGAGGAAGAAGAGGAGGAAGAAGAGAGGAGGATGGAGAGAGAGGAGGGAGAGGGAGGAGGGGGAAGAGAGGGAGGGAGAGGAGGTGGAAGGGAGAGGGAGAGAAGAGAGGAGGGGGAAGAGAGGGAGGGAGAGGAGGTGGAAGGGAGAGGGAGAGAAGAGAGGAGGAGGGGGAGGGAGGAGGAGGAGGGGGGAGGGAGGAGGGGGAGGGGGGAGGAGGAAGGAGGAAGGAGGAGGGGGAACGGAGAGGGAGAGGGATGGAGGGAGGGAGAGAGAGGAGGAGGGAGAGAGAGGAAGAGGAAGGGAGAGGATGAAGAGAGAGGAGGAGGAGGATTGAGAGAGGAGGAAGAGAGAGATCCTCATGTGAGAGCTCAGTGGAGCAAACTGACCCAAATGGGTACTGGCAACCTGGCAGCAGCTAACCCTCTCAACCCCACCTTGCTTGCTCCACTGTGCCCCTGCTAATATTTGGGCCTGTATTCATAAAGAGTCTTAGAGTAGGAGTGCCGATCTAGGATCAGTTTTGCATTATACTGAATGGACAGGGGAGACCTGATCCTAGATAAGCAATCCTACTCTGAGACGCTTTATAAATACGGGCCCTAGTCCTGCATTGGTCCTCTTTAGTCCAGGAAGCCTGGTTTTGCCGCAGGGCTTTATAAATACGGGCCCTAGTCCTGCATTGGTCCTCTTTAGTCCAGGAGGCCTGGTTTTGCCGCAGGGCTTTATAAATACGGGCCCTAGTCCTGCATTGGTCCTCTTTAGTCCAGGAAGCCTGGTTTTGCCGCAGGGCTTTATAAATACGGGCCCTAGTCCTGCATTGGTCCTCTTTAGTCCAGGAGGCCTGGTTTTGCCGCAGGGCTTTATAAATACGGGCCCTAGTCCTGCATTGGTCCTCTTTAGTCCAGGAAGCCTGGTTTTGCCGTAGGGCTTTATAAATACGGGCCCTAGTCCTGCATTGGTCCTCTTTAGTCCAGGAGGCCTGGTTTTGCCGCAGGGCTTTATAAATACGGGCCCTAGTCCTGCATTGGTCCTCTTTAGTCCAGGAAGCCTGGTTTTGCCGTAGGGCTTTATAAATACGGGCCCTAGTCCTGCATTGGTCCTCTTTAGTCCAGGAGGCCTGGTTTTGCCGCAGGGCTTTATAAATACGGGCCCTAGTCCTGCATTGGTCCTCTTTAGTCCAGGAGGCCTGGTTTTGCCGTAGGGCTTTCTAGCCCACTTAGAACCCAGTTCAGCCTGACTCAGGTGACTTTGTAACAATCACCTCCCATCGATCACATCTCCTCCTACCTCCCCATTAACTGTATATTACAATGCAATAGGTCACCTTGCTCTAAACCTGTATGCCATAGAATACAATAGAATTTAGCTTAGTGGGTAGCTTAGTGGGTAAGAGCGTTGTGCCAGTAACCGAAAGGTCGCTGGTTCTAATCCCCGAGCCGACTAGGTGAAAAATCTGTCTGTGCCCTTAAGCAAGGCACTTAACCCTAATTGCTCATGTAAGTCGCTCTGGATAAGAGCGTCTGCTAAATGACTAAAATTTAACATAGAAGCTACCCTGTGGTGAGGAATAGGAGTGGTTAGCAGTAGGTAGATAATGGTGAATGAAATGCTGCTGTTTTTGTATCTATATCTGTCTGTGTTGGCTGTACTGTGCACTACTGGGACTAAGATGGCATGGGTGCACTAGACAGTCAGAAATAAAAGTTACATTCCCACCATTTATCTCTACCTTTTTGCTTATTTTCTGTGTCTTGCATTTTGTTCACTTCAACTACTCTCCATTAGATGTCATTATAATATCACAGAAGCAAATCAAACAGTTATTCTTTGTGGTAAGTTCTGTGTCCAGGTTATTACATTGTAATGCAAGCTTTACTCATTCAACTCTGTAATAGAATCTAGAAATGACATTGTTGTCCATTAGATGGCAGCATTGTCTTTCACATTGACTACAGAAAAGTTTCTGACTTCCTGTCAAGTCTACTTTACCCTACTGACCCCACCAAGGACACCTACCTCAAATTGAGTCTAGCTTGCATGATTGTTTTTTTTTTTTATACTATTTTGGTTGTGCTGTACATATCTGGCTGTCTGTTGCCCTCGGAGAAAGAAAAGGCTATTAAGTTCGAGACAATGGGAGAATGAGGGCTTTTGAAAAGAAGGGTAACGCATATTATTAAAACCCCTGTAGGTCTAAGCCCTTAGATCGCAATATCTACTAAGCGAACATATGGAATTGTTTTAAGATGGTCATAAAATTTGATTTGGAATTTTAGGCCCCTGTATAACAAAAAATATTTTATGAAACATTGAATTTAGCCTTAACTGCTACAGCCCATTGAAACTCATTGAATAACACATTTGGATTGTAGGATTGCGTCCCAAATGGCGCCCTATTCACTATATAGGGATTAGGATGCCATTTGGCATGTATCTGGACCCCTTCCCAGCGGTGCTGTGAGCTCTTCAAAAGGGATGCCATACCAGGGATATGGCTCCCTGGAAGCAGACCTGGGTTCAAATACTACTGAAAGTCTTTCAAAAACGTTGTTTGCTCTAGTCTTCCTGGAGTGCCAGGTGGGCAGAGTTTGCCCTTTTAAAACTATTCCATTGGTTCCATTAAGCCAGGCAAGCTCAATCAAGCACGTATACAGTATTTCAAATTATTTTGAATAGTATTTGAACCCAGGTTTGCTCCCTGGAAGTGGGTCAAGGGGGAGTGGGTCTCTGGTTACCCCCAGGGAAGTGCACCCTGTGTGGGATTGGTTTAATGATCATTTCAGCACAAGCTCTGCATTCATGAATTTTTACTGAAAAGGAGCAGGGGCTGACTTTATCACTAAACAAACATGGATGAACATGAACAGCTGTCAGCAGAATGGGGCTGTGGATTCTCTTTCTAAACGGTTCTGTGTATAGCTGGAGCGTGTGCTTGCCCCAGGCATTGCATCCATGATATGGAGTATTGGACCTCCATAAACAGAGTATTTTGTTTCAGTGCGGGACAGTCAGCGTAACCTTTAATGGAATACCAGTATGTTATCAGTGATTAGTGTAGGGGTGCTGTTTTACTGCAGCCCAACCTTGGCCAAAGACGTCAAAAATGGAAATTGACACGCCACAGGAATATCTAGTGTTTGTCGTGTTGTGCGAGTGACGGGGAGCAGACACTGGCATAAAGAGGACAGCGTGACGGAGAGAGGCCCATCATCAGCCTCAGGTTTCACTAGAAATCAGTTGGTGTGTGTGTTCACCTCAGCCAGAGAGAGAGAGATTCTGCCAGCCTGTCAGTATAAATAACAGGAGACCGGGCCTTTAGCCAGTGTAGTGGTTCCTAGAGCAGTTCAACACCCCTATCAGAGCAGTTGCCACCATCCCTCAGTCTTTAACCTCTGGCTCTGGAGGAGCTACAGGGTTTGTAGGCTTTTGTTCCAGCCCAGCACTGAAACACTTTATTCAACAATAAAAGTGTCTCCCGAGTGGCGCAGTGGTCTAAGGCACTGCATCGCAGTGCTAGCTGTGCCACTAGAGATCCTGGTTCGAATCCAGGCTCTGTCGTAGACCGGGAGTCGAGACCCATGGGGCGGCGCACAATTGGCCCAGCGTCGTCCAGGGTAGGGGAGGGAATGGCCGGCTGGGATGTAGCTCAGTTGGTAGAGCATGGCGTTTGCAACGCCAGGGTTGTGGGTTCGTTTCCCACGGGGGGTATGAAAAATACAAATAAATGATGTATGCACTCACTAACTAAGTCGCTCTGGATAAGAGCGTCTGCTAAATGAGTATTGCTTATTAGTTGATAAGGGTCATGTGTTTTAGTGCTTGGCTCTCTGAGGAGAAAGAAGTTACCACAGACAAAAACAGACAGACCAGGGTTGGTGACCACTACTTTAGAGAATATGAATAGTTGAAAATAGAAAAAGAAAGTTACACTTGCTGCCACCACAAAAAAAGCAATGTCCGAAAAGAAATAGAGCCCAGAGGCGTTGGTTATAAAATCCTCAACTTTAATCAGTTCAAAAAGTTTCACAACAAATGTAACACGTAGAGAAGGGGAACTATTTGCCGTTACAGATCGAGTTGGTATTTGGATTTATACATTTGTTGCCTAATTAAACTGTTGGCAACTACTTATTTCGCTCTCTGGAATAAAAGCCTTTTGTTTAGAAGAGATCTTTTTAAAAAAAATGCAAAAATACTAAATTAAATGTAAACCGAGTTCTTTTTATGTTTGCTTGTCAATTAGTTACAATCCTAAATCTCAAAAGCCATCTGAGTGAAGTTAAATAGGAGTTTGTTATAAAGATGCAGCCATCGTGAACCCATAAATATATTTCAATAACCGCTTCTTCTTTCTGTTAAACGTCCATTTTAATGAAGAGCTCACCGTGGAGCAACGATCCTCGCAGAGGAAAACTAAACGCCCATGTCGTCTAGGCGACAGCACACGCACTGAACACACCCACAAAAAAGAAACAAAATAATAATAATAATGTTCCCATGGTAATAAAAGGTGCTATAGAATTGGGATGATATGCACATCATCTGACTGTCTTGCTCCGATGATGCTCCTTCCTGTCTTCCAAGTTCCCACCTCCAGTCACAGCCAGACAACCAAATGCAGTAGGTTTCTTTTCAGTTGGGCGGAGGTTCAACCAACGAGCGCGACCGCTACCCTGACCACCTGGCACACGAAGCAGCAGCATCTCAGACTTCCTTCCTTCATAATCCGCTAGCTTCACATTCTGACCACAATGCATTGGGTTGGGAATCAGACGCAGGGTGCACACACACACACACTTCTAGAACACCACTTCATTCCTTCCCGTCTGTCCGTCACACCACAGTTCTAGAAGCCTGTTTGCTGATAACGCTTTGACACATAGCCCTTGTTGCACAAAAACTCTCCTCAGACTCACTATATATATATATATATGAGGGGTGGGGGGGAGGAAACAAAACTAAGTTTAAAGGTCGTGTCCATACATCCACACCATCTCATGCGGGGGGGGGGGTGACCCATGACCAAACAAACTATACAAGTTTGGGTTAAACAGTGGAAAGATATTACCCAGAAGTCGCCATATAAAAGGTAGCGTAGGTGCCATGTATAAAGGGCCACGGGGTGACGCGGTAGGTCATCATTTACATATTGGCATGGTTTTGGTCGACAAACACCTGATGGATGAGGACGGGCGTGGCTGTCCTCTCCGCACCACAGCAAAGTGACCGAGTGCCTCCCACCTCTCTTCTCTCCTCCTGTTCTGTTAGGGTTAGTTTTATGTGTCTGTTTGTATGTCTGTATGTACAGTAACAGCAGTTTGGTTCCTGTGGCGCGGCGCGGCGGGCAGTGGGTGGCTGGACGTCTCAATCACACATCTCCTCAGGTATTTCGTGGGGGTTGAGGATGCCGGGAACTGACATCTGCAGCTTGTGTTTCTCCTCCTGCGCCTGACGCAGCGACGCCTCCCGCTCCTCCAGGAACAGGTCTGTGGTGTCCTCCCCTGCAAACTCCTACAGGAGGGGAGAGAGAGAGAAACATTACCACACACAAATACAGACAGCAACAGGTCTGTGGTGTCCTCCCCTGCAAACTCCTACAGGAGGGGAGAGAGAAACATTACCACACACAAACAGCAACAGGTCTGTGGTGTCCGTGTGAATAAACACAAAGACTTTTCCATGAAATGTGGTTCTCATAATCTGACTGCAACTGCAATAAAGATGACCTTGAATGCACCCACGGTCATTTTTACTGAGGAAACTTGGTTGAAGGGGAGGAGGGGGAAGGAGAAGGCTCACCTTAATCTGAACCAGGAAGTCCCTCAGGTGCTCCTTGAAGGCTGCAATATCCTGGTTTAGACTGAACAGCCCTGTTACAAACACCTTGACCTGGGCACTGGGAGACAGGGGACAAGACAACTTAGAAGACATTTAAAAACAGGACAACAGCGCTCTAGTCGTGGTGGAACGGCTGACTCTGGACCACACCATGACCCTCCTCCGGGCCGAGCCGGGGTTTGGATCCTAGCCGTACATTTATACCTCATTCCTCTCTGTATCTATCCACCATGGATAAGGCTATCCCAGACACTTCAAAACACACTATATACTACTGCATGTTGGGTTTGACTGAAACATGACGTACTGTATATACTGCATGTTGGGTTTGACAGAAACACATGACGTACTGTATATACTGTATGTTGGGTTTGACTGAAACACATGATGTACTGTATATACTGCATGTTGGGTTTGACTGAAACACATGACGTACTGTATATACTGTATGTTGGGTTTGACTGAAACACATGATGTACTGTATATACTGCATGTTGGGTTTGACTGAAACACATGACGTACTGTATATACTGCATGTTGGGTTTGACTGAAACACATGACGTACTGTATATACTGCATGTTGGGTTTGACTGAAACACATGACGTACTGTATATACTGCATGTTGGGTTTGACTGAAACACATAACGTACTGTATGTTGGGTTTGACTGAAACACATGACGTACTGTATATACTGCATGTTGGGTTTGACTGAAACACATAACGTACTGTATGTTGGGTTTGACTGAAACACATGACGTACTGTATATACTGCATGTTGGGTTTGACTGAAACACATAACGTACTGTATGTTGGGTTTGACTGAAACACATGACGTACTGTATATACTGCATGTTGGGTTTGACTGAAACACATGATGTACTGTATATACTGCATGTTGGGTTTGACTGAAACACATGACGTACTGTATATACTGCATGTTGGGTTTGACTGAAACACATAACGTACTGTATATACTGTATGTTGGCTTTGACTGAAACACATGACGTACTGTATATTGGGTTTGACTGAAACACATGACGTACTGTATATACTGCATGTTGGGTTTGACTGAAACACATAACGTACTGTATATACTGTATGTTGGGTTTGACTGAAACACATGACGTACTGTATATACTGTATATTGGGTTTGACTGAAACACATGACGTACTGTATATACTGTATGTTGGGTTTGACTGAAACACATGACGTACTGTATATACTGTATATTGGGTTTGACTGAAACACATGACGTACTGTATATACTGTATGTTGGGTTTGACTGAAACACATGACGTACTGTATATACTGTATGTTGGGTTTGACTGAAACACATGACGTACTGTATATACTGTATATTGGGTTTGACTGAAACACATGACGTACTGTATATACTGCATGTTGGGTTTGACTGAAACACATGACGTACTGTATATTGGGTTTGACTGAAACACATGATGTACTGTATATACTGCATGTTGGGTTTGACTGAAACACATGACGTACTGTATATACTGCATGTTGGGTTTGACTGAAACACATAACGTACTGTATATACTGTATGTTGGCTTTGACTGAAACACATGACGTACTGTATATTGGGTTTGACTGAAACACATGACGTACTGTATATACTGCATGTTGGGTTTGACTGAAACACATAACGTACTGTATATACTGTATGTTGGGTTTGACTGAAACACATGACGTACTGTATATTGGGTTTGACTGAAACACATGACGTACTGTATATACTGTATGTTGGGTTTGACTGAAACACATGACGTACTGTATATACTGTATATTGGGTTTGACTGAAACACATGACGTACTGTATATACTGTATGTTGGGTTTGACTGAAACACATGACGTACTGTATATACTGTATGTTGGGTTTGACTGAAACACATGATGTACTGTATATACTGTATGTTGGGTTTGACTGAAACACATGACGTACTGTATATACTGCATGTTGGGTTTGACTGAAACACATAACGTACTGTATATACTGCATGTTGGGTTTGACTGAAACACATGACGTACTGTATATACTGCATGTTGGGTTTGACAGAAACACATGACGTACTGTATATACTGCATGTTGGGTTTGACTGAAACACATGATGTACTGTATATACTGCATGTTGGGTTTGACTGAAACACATGACGTACTGTATATACTGCATGTTGGGTTTGACTGAAACACATGATGTACTGTATATACTGCATGTTGGGTTTGACTGAAACACATGATGTACTGTATATACTGCATGTTGGGTTTGACTGAAACACATGATGTACTGTATATACTGCATGTTGGGTTTGACTGAAACACATGACGTACTGTATATACTGCATGTTGGGTTTGACTGAAACACATGATGTACTGTATATTCTGCATGTTGGGTTTGACTGAAACACATGACGTACTGTATATACTGCATGTTGGGTTTGACTGAAACACATGACGTACTGTATATACTGTATGTTGGGTTTGACTGACAAATCAAATCAATTCAAATAAAGAAAAACAGGAGAAACCTGAAGACTAACATCAGACACTGAGGGAACACACCATACTGTAGGTACAGTGAGGGAAAAAAGTATTTGATCCCCTGCTGATTTTGTACGTTTGCCCACTGACAAAGAAATGATCAGTCTATAATTTTAATGGTAGGTTTATTTGAACAGTGAGAGACAGAATAACAACAACAAAATCCAGAAAAACACATGTAAATTTTTTTATAAATTGATTTGCATTTTAATGAGGGATATAAGTATTTGACCCCCTCTCAATCAGAAAGATTTCTGGCTCCCAGGTGACTTTTATACAGGTAACGAGCTGAGATTAAGAGCACGCTCTTAAGGGGAGTGCTCCTAATCTCAGTTTGTTACCTGTATAAAAGACACCTGTCCACAGAAGCAATCAATCAGATTCCAAACTCTCCACCATGGCCAAGACCAAAGAGCTCTCCAAGGATGTCAGGGACAAGATTGTAGACCTACACAAGGCTGGAATGGGCTACAAGACCATCGCCAAGCAGCTTGGTGAGAAGGTGACAACAGTGGGTGCGATTATTCGCAAATGGAAGAAACACAAAAGAACTGTCAATCTCCCTCGGCCTGGGGCTCCATGCAAGATCTCACCTCGTGGAGTTGCAATGATCATGAGAACGGTGAGGAATCTGCCCAGAACTACACGGGAGGATCTTGTCAATGATCTCAAGGCAGCTGGGACCATAGTCACCAAGAAAACAACTGGTAACACACTACGCCGTGAAGGACTGAAATCCTGCAGCGCCGCAAGGTCCCCCTGCTCAAGAAAGCACATATACAGGGCCGTCTGAAGTTTGCCAATGAACATCTGAATGATTCAGAGGAGAACTGGGTGAAAGTGTTGTGGTCAGATGAGACCAAAATCGAGCTCTTTGGCATCAACTCAACTCACCGTGTTTGGAGGAGGAGGAATGCTGCCTATGACCCCAAGAACACCATCCCCACCGTCAAACATGGAGGTCGAAACATTATGCTTTGGGGGGGTTTTTCTGCTAAGGGGACAGGACAACTTCACAGCATCAAAGGGACGATGGACGGGGCCATGTACCGTCAAATCTTGGGTGAGAACCTCCTTCCCTCAGCCAGGGCATTGAAAATGGGTCATGGATGGGTATTCCAGCATGACAATTACCCAAAACACACGGCCAAGGCAACAAAGGAGTGGCTCAAGAATAAGCACATTAAGGTCCTGGAGTGGCCTTGCCAGTCTCCAGACCTTAATCCCATAGAAAATCTGTGGAGGGAGCTGAAGGTTCGAGTTGCCAAACGTCTGCCTCGAAACCTTAATGACTTGGAGAAGATCTGCAAAGAGGAGTGGAACAAAATCCCTCCTGAGATGTGTGCAAACCTGGTGGCCAACTACAAGAAACGTCTGAGTTCTGTGATTGCCAACAAGGGTTCTGCCACCAAGTACTAAGTCATGTTTTGCAGAGGGGTCAAATACTTATTTCCCTCATTAAAAAGCAAATCAATTTATAACATTTTTGACATGCGTTTTTCTGGATTTTTTTGTTGTTATTCTGTCT
The DNA here is from genome assembly GCF_964263955.1 of Coregonus lavaretus. Taxonomy (NCBI): domain Eukaryota; kingdom Metazoa; phylum Chordata; class Actinopteri; order Salmoniformes; family Salmonidae; genus Coregonus; species Coregonus lavaretus. Next base: position 33,902 of record NW_028166665.1, read on the forward strand.
CTCACTGTTCAAATAAACCTACCATTAAAATTATAGACTGATCATGTCTTTGTCAGCGGGCAAACGTACAAAATCAGCACGGGATCAAATACTTTTTCCCTCACTGTATATGGGTATTTACAGTGCATTCGGAAAGTATTCAGACCCCTTGACATTTCACATTTTGTTACGTTACAGCCTTATTCTAAAATGGATTAAATAGTTTTTCCCCTCACCAATCTACACACAATACACCATAATGCCAAAGCAAAAACTGGTTTAGAAATGTTTGCAAACGTGTATATATATTTTAAAAAATATATATACATATATATATATCTCAAATGTACATAAGTATTCAGACCCTTTACTCAGTACTTTGTTGAACACCTTTGGCAGCGATTACAGCCTTGAGTCTTCTTGGGTATGACACTACAAGCTTGGCACACCTGTATTTGGAGAGTTTCTCCCATTCTTCTCTGCAGATCCTCTCAAGCTCTGTCAGGTTGGATGGGGAGCGTCGCTGCACAGCTATTTTTCAGATCTCTCCAGAGATGGTCGATTGGGTTCAAGTCCGGGCTCTGGCTGGGCCACTCAAGGACATTCAGAGACTTGTCCCGTAGCCACTCCTGCGTTGTCTTGGCTGTGTGCTTAGGGGCGTTGTCCTGTTGGAAGGTGAATCGTCACCCCAGTCTGAGGTCCTGAGTGCTCTGGAGCAGGTTTTCATCTCTGTACTTTGCTCCGCTCATCTTTCCCTCAATCCTGACTAGTCTCCCAGTCCCTGCCGCTGAAAAACATCCCTACAGCAGGGATGGTGCCACCACCATGCTTCACTGTAGGGATGGTGCCAGGTTTCCCCCAGACGTGACGCTTGGCATTCAGGCCAAAGAGTTCAATCTTGGTTTCATCAGACCAGAGAATCTTGTTTCTCATAGTCTGAGTCTTTAGGTGCCTTTTGGCAAACTCCAAGCGGGCTGTCATGTGGCTTTTACTGAGGAGTGGCTTCCGTCTGGCAACTCTACCATAAAGGCCTGATTGGTGGAGTGCTGCAGAGATGGTTGTCCTTCTGGAAGGTTCTCCCATCTCCACAGAGGAACTCTGGAGCTCTGTCAGAGTGACCATCGGGTTCTTGGTCACCTCCCTGACCAAGTCCCTTCTCCCCCAATTGCTCAGTTTGGCCGGCCAGCTCTAGGAAGAGTCTTGGGGGTTCCAAACTTCTTCCATTTAAGAATGATGGAGGCCACTGTGTTCTTGGGGACCTTCAATGCTGCCGCATTTTTTTAGCAGCCCTTCCCCAGATCTGTACCTAGACATAATCCTGTCTAGGAGCGCTCTACCGACAATTTCTTCGACCTCATGGCTTGGTTTTTGCTCTGACATGCACTGTCAACTGTGGGACCTTATATAGACAGTTGTGTGCCCTTCCAAATCATGTCAATCAATTGAATTTATCACAGGTGGACTCCAATCAAGTTGTAGAAACATCTCAAGGATGATCAATGGAAACAGGATGCACCGGAGCTCAATTTTGAGTCTCATAGCAAAAAGGTCTGAATACTTATGTAAATAAGGTATTTCAATTTTTTATAGTAAAAAATAAAATAAATACCTGTTTTCGCTTTGTCATTATGGGGTATTGTGTGTAGATTGAGTGCATTAACAGCCACGACGCAGGCCTGTCCTACACACAGACTGGTGCACCTTAACCAATCAGAGCTGTAGTAGGGCCTATATGCAAATAGACCACTGCCATATATGGATCTGTGCAGCGTTTTCCTTGAGTTCATCTACAACTCCAGCACCTGCTAAAAGCACCTGGATGTGCCTCTGTTCTTCAGCTTTTGTCCATATAAATGGTTCTGTGCCGTTCACTTTGAACTGTTTTTATAGCATGAGCGGTTGTGAGTAGATGCGCTTGTTTTGTGATCAAAGCGAGAGCGACGTGTGCACGTTTGTACATTTGTTCATATCCTTTGCTAGTTAGTGACTTATTAGCCCAGTTATAGATCATTTGTAGTCAGCAATGGGGGAGTGGTTGCTTCTTACAAGAGCACAAAATGTGTGCATTTTTAGACATCGTTGAAAAGCGATTCAGGTAAAAAGCTTTTTTGTTTGTTTTAAAGGGGCAGCGTTGTATTTTGAGACAGGCTTGAATAAGATAAGTAGCCAATAGGCAGAGGGTAGCATAATTTGCCTGATTCTCTGTAAAAATGGTATGGGAATAATGATGCATTTTATTTTGTTAAGTGCTTTCTTGCATCAAACACCACAACAACATGTTCAGTCACCTCCTTGTCTGAAGGACAAGTGGATAAACAGGTTAATGTCAAGCCCTGCATGTTTTTTTCAAAAGTCTCATGGAATGTAGGCCTATGTTTAACACCACACATTGGCTGCTACTGTAGGAATGATAGAACAGCTATTTCCATGTTAAAATTTTATGGGATGCATTTTTCTCCATTGTTTTGATGGTAGGCCACTCTGATAGGCCTACATTATGATCAAATAGCCACAGTAGCCTACTTGTCCACTGTTATATCTGTAAGTTAAAGCGGGTACAGCCTCAGTGTTCACAGTAAACACGCGCCGGAAGTTGCACTGAAGTTTCACAACGTTAAAGTTTTCGCTCAGCAGACCTGAAATTTGCTCAGTGCTGAAAAACATTAGAGGGAACATTGGCAGTAAGGTCAAATGCAATTTTTTATACTTCAAGGGGTCTTAAAATTCTAAATCAAACAGCTAAATGATCCTTGGTATGACCTTCTTCATAAAAGGTACTTACTCCTGTAGATGTGGGAAGGCCGTTTTGAGCAGGTTGGCCACGTACTCCTGTATGAAGACCTGGTTGTTGCCGGGGTTGGAGGGGTTGAGCTGGGTGTTGATCTTTCCTTCCTCCACCAGGTTAAACATGTAGGTCAGGATGGAGGCATGCATCGTCAGGCCTGGAGGAGAGGCAGAGAGAGACACACACACACGCACATTTAGTTGATATGGATTTATACAAATGGTAACACAGAACTAGACTTGTGTTCTTACCGGCAGTGTGTGTGTGGGTCCCAGCTAGCACATAGCGTTCTGAGAACCATATGTATCTTAGAGCTTGGTGAGAGTGTGGTTGTCCTATGGCTATTTTGCATACAACCTTTCCACAACTTTCTGGGAATGGTGCAGCATAGTTGCTTGGCTTTGGAACATTCTCAGCACATTTAAGGAACTTGAGAAAAAAAAAAAAAAAAACTTTATTTCCTTGGTATATCATTACTTTAACAGAAAGTTTCCTAAAAGTTCAAACATGATTACATTTACATGGTTACAATTTTGGTAATGTTCTAGGAACGTTCTCCAACTGGTTTGACATTGGGAATGTTCTCAAATAGTCCAGAGAACATTAAGAAACCAATGTCCTTCTGTGGGAATTTCAGAACTTCAGCATAACGTTCCCTACAGGTTTCCTCATGGTTCTATTTAAAATCATGTTCTCAAATTGTTCCAAGAACGTTAAAAAAACGTTCTATAAAAAAAACACAAGAAAACATTAGTAACATTCAGAGAACATTCTAAGAATGTAATTTAAAAACATACATTCCGTTCTCAGAATGTGAAGAAAACATTCCATAAAAAAACACAAGTAAACTTTTGTAATGTTCTAAGAATGTTATTTAAAAATATATACATTCCGTTCTCAGCATCAACAAAACTCTATCTTGTTAAGTGTGTTCAGGTGTTGGCCACACCTCTTCTTAATGAGTGATTTTTTTCCTTTGAAATGGGGTCTGTTTGAACAGACTAAAATGAACAGCTTTGTATGCGTAAAAAATCATGGCATGCTAGCTCCATTCTTGTGGTGCAGTGGACTAATTCCATGGATAGAGAATAGAAGACTATAGGTTAGAATCACACTGATGCCGTGTCATAATAAAAAAGAAATATGCTTGTAGGGCTGAGAATTGCCAGCGACCTCACGATACAATATTATCACAATACTTAAGTGCTGATATGATATGTATTCGATACTGTGATTTTATTGCGATTTGATGTTCCAAACATATTTCTCACCATATATGTCTGCTGCAGAGGGACAAGAGAGAGCCATGAGAAAACGAGTTGGAAATAAAGCCATGGAAATAAAAGTGCTGAAAACAAATTGGCTCCCTATTTAAAAAGATGGAGGACAAGCTATGAAGGGAAAATACTGGAGTTTTGGTGCAGGTACAGCCAACTAGCGCAAAAATAATATTGCGATATTGTCAAACCGATACATCGTCAAAAATAATATCCCAATATGTAACTGTATACATTTCCCCCACATCACTATGTGTTTGCATGATTAATGCCTAAGGAAATGAATTTCCATGTATGCTATCTGTGCTTGGAGTTCAAAAAAAGTTAACCCAAAATAAGCTAGCAGTTTTATTACAAGTCTCAGAAACATTTAGTGAATGTTTTAAGGAAGTTATTGAAAAACCAAAAAATTACCTATAATTTCCGTTCTCAGAGAATTAATAAAACCTTCCAAGAAAACTTTCAAGGAACCAGAGTAAACGTTATCAGAACCTCACAGCAACCTAAAAATTTAAGTTCCCAGGACAGGCAGAATGTTCACTTCCGTTCTCAGAACGTTTTAAAAAACGTTCCGTTTACCGGTCAGGAAACGTATGACTTCGTTCCCAGAACCAAAAACTTCAGTTCCCACAACTTCCAAGGAACCAAATGTGCTAGCTGGTGTGTGTGTGTGTGTGTGTATGCTGTACTCACCGGCAGTGTGTGATGTGTCAGTGACCACAGAGAAGATGTGTTGGAGGATGTCACAGAAGTATGTCTGGTAGAAGCTTTGCGCTGCAGCCTCTTCCTGAGTCACGTTCTGCAGTAGAGTGTACAGGATCTGAAGACCTGCCACAGGAACATAGACAATATATATCATATATATATACAGGATCTGAAGACCTGCCACAGGAACATAGACAATATATATCATATATATACAGGATCTGAAGACCTGCCACAGGAACATAGACAATATATATCATATATATATACAGGATCTGAAGACCTGCCACAGGAACATAGACAATATATATCATATATATACAGGATCTAAAGACCTGCCACAGGAACATAGACAATATATATCATATATATATACAGGATCTAAAGACCTGCCACAGGAACATAGACAATATATATCATATATATACAGGATCTGAAGACCTGCCACAGGAACATAGACAATATATATCATATATATACAGGATCTGAAGACCTGCCACAGGAACATGGACAATATATATTACATACTGAACAAAAATATAAAAACGCAACATGCAACAATTTCAAAGATTTAAATGAAAATAAAATCAGTCAAATGAAATAAATTCATTAGGCCCTAATCTATGGATTTCACATGACTGGGCAGGGGTGTAGCCATGGGTGGGCCTGTGAGCTTGTGTGGCCTACCACTTCACGTCTGAGCCGTTGTTGCTCCTAGATGTTTCCACTTCCCAACAACAGCACTTACAGTTGACCGGGGCAGCTCTAGCAGGGCAGACATTTGACGAACTGACTTGTTGGAAAGGTGGCATCCCATGACGGTGCCACGTTGAAAGTCACTGAGATCTTCAGTAAGGCCATTCTACTGCCAATGTTTGTCTATGGAGATTGCATGGCTGTGTGCTAAATTTGATACACCTGTAAGCAACGGGTGTGGCTGAAATAGCCAAATCCACTTATTTGAAGGGGTGTCCACATACTTTTGTACATATATTGTATCTACAGTACAAAATCCATGCTTACGTGTGTGTAGAGTGTGTGCTTTAGCAATGTATGCGTGTGTGTCTGTGCCTATGTGTGTGTCTTTTCACAGTCCCCGCTGTTCCATAAGGTGCATTTTTATTTGGTTTTTAAATCTGATTCTGCTGCTTGCATCAGTTACCTGATGTGGAATAGAGTTCCATGTAGTCATGGCTCTATGTAGTACTGTGCGCCTCCCATAGTCTTGACTTGGGGATTGTGACAACACGACTAGGCAGTAGTCCAGGTGCGACAAAACTAGGGTCTGTAGGACCTGCCTTGTTAAAGGTGCTGTTAAGAAGGCAGAGCAGTTTAGTCACCTCAACTTGCTCAATTTCCACATTATTCATTACAAGATTTAGTTGAGGTTTAGGGTTTAGTGAATGATTTGGCCCAAATACAATGCTTTTAGTTTTTGAAATATTATGGACTAACTTATTTCTTGCCACCCATTCTGAAACTGACTGCAGCTCTTTGTTAAGTGTTGCAGTGATTTCCCTCGCTGTAGTAGCTGACGTGTATAGTGTTGAGTCATCCGCATACAAAAGACACACTGGCTTTACTCAAAGCCAGTGGCATGTCGTTAGTAAAGATCGAAAAGAGTAAGGGGCCTAGACAGCTGCCATGGGGAATGCCTGATTCTACCTGGAGTATGTTGGAGAGGCTTCCATTAAAGAACACCCTCTGTGTTCTGTTAGACAGGTAACTCTTTATCCACAATATAGCAGGGGGTGTAAAGCCATAACACATACGTTATTGCTTTACATCCCAGGTGGCTTGTCATTGTTGATAGACAACAATAATTTGTTCACCTCTTCCACACTCACTTTACGGAATTCAAAATTACAATGCTTGCCTTTCATAATTTGGTCAGTTCTACTTTGTTGCTGGCATGTCATGCCTAAGTTTGCTAATCTTGGCAATGAAAAAAAAAATCATTAAAGTAGTTGGCAATATCAGTGGGTTTTCTGATGAATGAGCAATCTGATTCAAATTAATGATGGAGCTGAGTTTGCCCTTTTCCCAAAAATGTAATTGAAGGTGTGCCAAAGCTTTTTACTATCATTCTTTATATCATTTATCTTTGTTTCATAGTATAGTTTCATCTTCTTTTAATTCAGTTTAGTCACATTATTTCTCAATTTGCTGTACTTTTGCCAATCGGTTGTGCAGCCAGACTTATTTGCCATTCCTTTCCCCTCGTCCCTCTCAACCAGACATTATCTTTTTATTACTCATCAATCCATGAGGATTTAAACGTTTTTAAAGTCATTTTCTTAAATGGGTGCATGCTTACTAGTAACTGGAATAAGCAATTTCATAAATGTGTCAAGTGCAGCATCTGGTTGCTCCTCATTACATTTACATTTTAGTCATTTAGCAGACGCTCTTATCCAGAGCGACTTACAGTTAGTGAGTGCATACAGTTGTTGTTTTTTCATACTGGCCCCCCGTGGGAATCGAACCCACAACCCTGGCGTTGCAAACGCCATGCTCTACCAACTGAGCTACATCACACACCAGCAAATATTATTTACATCATCAACATAGGAATCACTACAAAATGTATTGTTATACACTATATTAGGCCCAGCATTTGGAACTTTGGTTTTCCTAGATATGGCTACTATATTGTGATCACTACATCCGATGGATTTGGATACTGCTTTAAAGCAGATTTCTGCAGCATTAGTAAAGATGTGATCAATACATGTGGATGATTTCGATCCTGTGCTGTCATTCGTAAAGGAAAGCACCTGTGTGTGTGTGTGTGTGTGTGTGCGCGTGCGTTCAAGCCTCACCTGTGTCGGCCACGTTCCTCATGGTGTGTTTGAAGGCCCAGATGATGGAGTCCAGCACCAGTTTGAACTGGGCTGGAGGGATGGCCAGGAATGCTGGGAAACAGTGGGAGTTGACGGCCTGCAGCAGGTAGAAGAAATGAGTCCTGTGTTCGGGGTACTGCTCAAAGTCCTGGAGGGAGGGAGGGAGAGAGAGACGGGACATATTGATGACAACCAACTCAAAGTCCTGGAGGGAGGGAGAGAGAGACGGGACATATTGATGACAACCAACTCAAAGTCCTGGAGGGAGGGAGGGAGAGAGAGACGGGACATATTGATGACAACCAACTCAAAGTCCTGGAGGGAGGGAGAGAGAGAGAGACGGGACATATTGATGACAACCAACTCAAAGTCCTGGAGGGAGGGAGAGAGAGAGACGGGACATATTGATGACAACCAACTCAAAGTCCTGGAGGGAGGGAGAGAGGGACGGGACATATTGATGACAACCAACTCAAAGTCCTGGAGGGAGGGAGAGAGACGGGACATATTGATGACAACCAACTCAAAGTCCTGGAGGGAGGGAGGGAGAGAGAGACGGGACATATTGATGACAACCAACTCAAAGTCCTGGAGGGAGAGAGGGAGAGAGACGGGACATATTGATGACAACCAACTCAAAGTCCTGGAGGGAGAGAGAGAGGGACGGGACATATTGATGACAACCAACCGACAACCGTTGGAGGCACTAAAAAGATAGGTTGGCCTCGGTATTGGTAGAACAATTGCGGTAATACGTGTGCAGCACAGCACTCCATCAGGTGACCGCCTACAGTCAATATGGAAATAAGGGTTCTCAGTGAACTACCTCATTAAATGGACTTATTTAGTTGTCATTTTTCTTTTTCAGAGGGGGGTTACAGGCACAAAAACAAATCATATCAATGCATACAAAGATAACCCGACCCATTCCCCCCCTGTCCCCATCCACCCGCCCGCATCGTTCTTCCCCACCCGGAAACCATGATTCCTACCCTCAGATTACGTGATGCCAAGGTCATATTATTCCATATTCTGTTCCAGTTAAAGCGTTGTTCATATTCAATTAGATCTGTAGCCCATACTTTTTTAATGGCTAGCTCAGAATATGAGCTTTCCAAAAGTTGTTTACATATTTTAGAGCCCAGATAATTTATTTATAAATCCCATCATTGGATGTTTTGGTAGTTTGGTTTGTACTTTTGACAACCAAATGTACTTTTGACAACTTTTTACAACTATGTCAAGGATTTACATCTATACTGACTTCATCATGTTAAGAGTACATTTGATCAACTTTCATGACAAATGTTTATAACAATACCCACTATTGATAATGGTGGTACTTACTTTATTGATCATGTTGAGCGTGCATTCGAACACGGCATCGAAGATCTGCGGGATCTCCCCGGTGATGTGTCCGCCCAGCTTGTTGACGATGGTTGCCATGGTGCTGAGGACCTCGGGCTCCCGGGCGGCGGGGACGTTGCGCTGGTAGTCGATGAGAACGGCGTCGAGCAACGGCGGAACAAAGTTCTCCCCCACCTGGAAGGAAGGAACACCGGAAGGGAAGAGAGGACGTGATTAACGGACGGATCAACGCGGCAGAGGGAGGAATGTTGTTGGAATGTTATCACTGGGTTATTGTACGACAGGACTGAGGTCAGTGTGTGTGTGTGTGTTTGTGTGTGTTACTAAGGACTAAGTGACCGACACGGTTGTCTTTCAAACTCTTAAGGCGAGAGTTTCCCAATCCATTCCTGGAGTACACACAGGACTGACAAGCACTGCTTTAGACAGTCTAGGTTGTATAGGTCTTTTTTCTGTCATGTAGTTTTTCACTGAAACACCTCTGCTGTCTTTCATTGGGATATACAGTATCGGTCAAACGTTTTAGAACACCTACTCATTCCAGGGTTTTTCTTTATTTTTTACCATGTTCTACATTGTATAATAATAGTGAAGACATCAAAACTATGAAATAACACATATGGAATCATGTAATAACCAAAAAAGTGTTAAACAAATCAGAATATATTTTATATTTGAGATTCTTCAAATAGCCACCATTAACTCTTTATGACAGCTTTGCACACTCTTGGCATTCTCTCAACCAGCTTCATGAGGTAGTCACCTGGAATGCATTCAATTAACAGGTGTGCCTTGTTAAAAGTGAATTTGTGGAATTTCTTTCCTTCTTAATGCGTTTGAGCCAATCAGTTGTGTAAGTATTTGACCCCCACTCAATCAGAAAGTTTTCTGGCTCCCAGGTGTCTTTTATACAGGTAACGAGCTGAGATTAAGAGCACACTCTTAAAGGGAGTGCTCCTAATCTCAGCTTGTTACCTGTATAAAAGAAACCTGTCCACAGAAGCAATCAATTAATCAGATTCCAAACTCTTCACCATGGCCAAGACCAAAGAGCTCTCCAAGGATTTTAGGGACAAGATTGTAGACCTACACAAGGCTGGAATGGGCTACAAGACCATCGCCAAGCAGTTTGGTGAGAAGTGACAACAGTTGGTGCGATTATTCGCACATAGAAGAAACACAAAAGAACTGTCAATCTCCCTTGGCCTGGGGCTCCATGCAAGTTCTCACCTCGTGGAGTTGCAATGATCATGAGAACGGTGAGGAATCAGCCCAGAACTACACGGAAGGATCTTGTCAATGATCTCAAGGCAGCTGGGACCATAGTCACCAAGAAAACAATTGGTAACACACTACGCCGTGAAGGACTGAAATCCTGCAGTGCCCGCAGGGTCCCCCTGCTCAAGAAAGCACATATACATGCCCGTCTGAAGTTTGCCAATGAACATCTGAATGATTCAGAGGAGAACTGGGTGAAAGTGTTGTGGTCAGATGAGACCAAAATTGAGCTCTTTGGCATCAACTCAACTCGGCGTGTTTGGAGGAGGAGGAATGCTGCCTATGACCCCAAGAACACCATCCCCACCGTCAAACATGGAGGTGGAAACATTATGCTTTGGGGGTGTTTTTCTGCTAAGTGGACAGGACAACTTCACTGCATCAAAGGGACGATGGACGGGGCCATGTACCGTCAAATCTTGGATGAGAACCTCTTTCCCTCAGCCAGGGCATTGAAAATGGGTCGTGGATGGGTATTCCAGCATGACAATGACCCAAAACACACGGCCAAGGCAACAAAGGAGTGGCTCAAGAAGAAGCACATTAAGGTCCTGGAGTGGCCTAGCCAGTCTCCAGACCTTAATCCCATAGAAAATCTGTGGAAGGAGCTGAATGTTCGAGTTGCCAAACGTCAGCCTCGAAACCTTAATGACTTGGATAAGATCTGCAAAGAGGAGTGGGACAAAATCCCTCCTGAGATGTATGCAAACCTGGTGGCCAACTACAAGAAACGTCTGACCTCTGTGATTGCCAACAAGGGTTTTGCCACCAAATACTAAATCATGTTTTGCAGAGGGGTCAAATACTTATTTCCCTCATTAAAATGCAAATCAATTTATAACATTTTTGACATGCGTTTTTCTGGATTTTTTTGTTGTTATTCTGTCTCTCACTGTTCAAATAAACCTACCATTAAAATGATAGACTGATCATGTCTTTGTCAGTGGGCAAACGTACAAAATCAGCAGGGGATCAAATACTTTTTTCCCTCACTGTATTGTGATTTGTTTAACACTTTTCTGGTTACTACATGATACCATATGTGTTATTTCATAGTTGATGTCTTCACTATTATTCTACAATGTAGAAAATAGTAAAAATAAAGAAAAACCCTTGAATGAGTAGGTGTTCTAAAACTTTTGACCGGTAGTGTATGTAGTAACAATATATCTGATATGAATTAACAATATATCTGATATACAGTATGTAGTACCAATATCTTCCTGTCAGATGTATATATATCTGTATCTCACCATCTGTGGATCGCTGGATCGGCTAACCCAGCCGGAGATGAGTTTGAGAGTCTCCCTTTTCACCGTCCTCATACTTCTGATCAGGGGCTGTTTCGTCACCATCTCTCCTGAAACACACACCGTCAAGAGAAGAGACTCATGAGGAGAGAGGACACACACAGACACACCGCCAAGAGAAGAGACTCATGAGGAGAGAGGACACACAGACACACCGTCAAGAGTAGAGACTCATGAGGAGAGAGGACACACAGACACACCGTCAAGAGAAGAGACTCATGAGGAGAGAGGACACACACAGACACACCGTCAAGAGAAGAGACTCATGAGGACACACACAGACACACCGCCAAGAGAAGAGACTCATGAGGAGAGAGGACACACACAGACACACCGCCAAGAGAAGAGACTCATGAGGAGAGAGGACACACACAGACACACCGTCAAGAGAAGAGACTCATGAGGAGAGAGGACACACAGACACACCGTCAAGAGAAGAGACTCATGAGGAGAGAGGACACACAGACACACTGTCAAGAGAAGAGACTCATGAGGAGAGAGGACACACAGACACACCGTCAAGAGAAGAGACTCATGAGGACACACACAGACACACCGCCAAGAGAAGAGACTCATGAGGAGAGAGGACACACACAGACACACCGCCAAGATAAGAGACTCATGAGGAGAGAGGACACACACAGACACACCGTCAAGAGAAGAGACTCATGAGGAGAGAGGACACACACAGACACACCGTCAAGAGAAGAGACTCATGAGGAGAGAGGACACACACAGACACACCGTCAAGAGAAGAGACTCATGAGGAGAGAGGACACACAGACACACCGTCAAGAGAAGAGACTCATGAGGACACACACAGACACACCGTCAAGAGAAGAGACTCATGAGGAGAGAGGACACACAGACACACCGTCAAGAGAAGAGACTCATGAGGAGAGAGGACACACAGACACACCGTCAAGAGAAGAGACTCATGAGGAGAGAGGACACACAGACACACCGTCAAGAGAAGAGACTCATGAGGAGAGAGGACACACACAGACACACCGTCAAGAGAAGAGACTCATGAGGAGAGAGGACACACACAGACCCCAAGCCACCCCACACACCCCCACTGACCATTGGTCTGGATGGCTGCGGAGATGTTTTCGCTGAGGCACTTGTAGACGTTGAGCATGTCCAGATATATGCGTCCTAACTGGATGACGAAGGGGTGTCCCACGGCCTTACAGGCCCGGACGTTGGTCTTCAGGATGCTGCCTAGCTGCTTCACTGTCTCTGGGTCCTTCAGAATGTCCACGTTCTAACAGAGAGGATTGAATCAATCAAATGTCAAGTGCTTTACAGAAACCCAGCCTAAAACCCCAAAGAGCAAGCAATGCAGAGGCAGAAGTACAGTCTCTAGGAAAAACACTGTAGAAGGCAAGAACCTAGAAAGAAACCTAGAGAGGAACCAGGCTCTGAGGGGTGGCCAGTCCTCTCCTGGCTGTACTGGGTAGAGATTCAAGAGAAGGGTGTGTGAAGGTAATGTAGGGTACTTTAGTGATCATCACACTGAAATGTGAATGGATCGAGTTAAAACATGACAATGATAAAGGAGTTGGCTAGAGCAGAAACATCTGATTAAACCCGTTTATTCATTTTGATTATATTGAGTTTATTAATGCCAATAAGCTGCAACAGCTACTATTCCTAGGGTTCGCAAAGAACAAAACAATCATATACAATTAATAACTTCAATTGAGATTCATTTTTTTTGTCCAGGACTAGACTTAATCTATGTCCTGGACAAACAGCCCATCAAGACAGCTAGACATCATTAGAGAGAAAATAGATGTATATTCAGTGTCCCTGGTTTGTGGGTGACTTGATCAGGGTTATTGATCAGACTGAAACGTAACTGGATTAAGTTAATAACCTTTTACTGCAGTGGGGTAAATCAGGGTCACACAGAATGTTTCTTGGTAGTCTTAAACAAATCTACTTTGAAACAAAAGTATACACCTCACACACATGGTTATGGGCTTAAAAAAAGAAGACACCTGTACCATGTCAGATATTGAGTAGAAATGTATTCCATTTTGAGTTTGCATCCCAATATTAAACTTTATATATACATCACAGAAGACTGAAATATAACAAAACTGTTTGACATAGAAACACAGGATTTTCAGTGTTTTTTAACATTTAAATAATGTTTATTAATTATGAAAAATATGAATAACATTCCACCCATGAGGCCACTATGTCATTTGACTACAGGAAAGGGGTTGCTACTACAGGTCTGCCTGTGACCTGGGGTGCTGTAGCAGTAGGTCATTTGACTACAGGAAAGGGGTTGCTACTACAGGGCTGCCTGTGACCTGGGGTGCTGTAGCAGTAGGTCATTTGACTACAGGAAAGGGGTTGCTACTACAGGTCTGCCTGTGACCTGGGGTGCTGTAGCAGTAGGTCATTTGACTACAGGAAAGGGGTTGCTACTACAGGTCTGCCTGTGACCTGGGGTGCTGTAGCAGTAGGTCATTTGACTACAGGAAAGGGGTTGCTACTACAGGTCTGCCTGTGACCTGGGGTGCTGTAGCAGTAGGTCATTTGACTACAGGAAAGGGGTTGCTACTACAGGTCTGCCTGTGGCCTGGGGTGCTGTAGCAGTAGGTCATTTGACTACAGGAAAGGGGTTGCTACTACAGGTCTGCCTGTGACCTGGGGTGCTGTAGCAGTAGGTCATTTGACTACAGGAAAGGGGTTGCTACTACAGGTCTGCCTGTGACCTGGGGTGCTGTAGCAGTAGGTCATTTGACTACAGGAAAGGGGTTGCTACTACAGGTCTGCCTGTGACCTGGGGTGCTGTAGCAGTAGGTCATTTGACTACAGGAAAGGGGTTGCTACTACAGGTCTGTCTGTGACCTGGGGTGCTGTAGCAGTAGGTCATTTGACTACAGGAAAGGGGTTGCTACTACAGGTCTGCCTGTGACCTGGGGTGCTGTAGCACTAGGTCATTTGACTACAGGAAAGGGGTTGCTACTACAGGTCTGCCTGTGACTTGGGGTGCTGTAGCAGTAGGTCATTTGACTACAGGAAAGGGGTTGCTACTACAGGTCTGCCTGTGACCTGGGGTGCTGTAGCAGTAGGTCATTTGACTACAGGAAAGGGGTTGCTACTACAGGTCTGCCTGTGACCTGGGGTGCTGTAGCAGTAGGTCATTTGACTACAGGAAAGGGGTTGCTACTACAGGTCTGCCTGTGACCTGGGGTGCTGTAGCAGTAGATCATTTGACTACAGGAAAGGGGTTGCTACTACAGGTCTGTCTGTGACCTGGGGTGCTGTAGCAGTAGGTCATTTGACTACAGGAAAGGGGTTGCTACTACAGGTCTGCCTGTGACCTGGGGTGCTGTAGCAGTAGGTCATTTGACTACAGGAAAGGGGTTGCTACTACAGGTCTGTCTGTGACCTGGGGTGCTGTAGCACTAGGTCATTTGACTACAGGAAAGGGGTTGCTACTACAGGTCTGTCTGTGACCTGGGGTGCTGTAGCAGTAGGTCATTTGACTACAGGAAAGGGGTTGCTACTACAGGTCTGTCTGTGACCTGGGGTGCTGTAGCACTAGGTCATTTGACTACAGGAAAGGGGTTGCTACTACAGGTCTGTCTGTGACCTGGGGTGCTGTAGAAGTAGGTCATTTGACTACAGGAAAGGGGTTGCTACAACAGGTCTGTCTGTGACCTGGGGTGCTGTAGCAGTAGGTCATTGGACTACAGGAAAGGGGTTGCTACTACAGGTCTGCCTGTGACCTGGGGTGCTGTAGCAGTAGGTCATTTGACTACAGGAAAGGGGTTGCTACTACAGGTCTGCCTGTGACCTGGGGTGCTGTAGCACTAGGTCATTTGACTACAGGAAAGGGGTTGCTACTACAGGTCTGTCTGTGACCTGGGGTGCTGTAGCAGTAGGTCATTTGACTACAGGAAAGGGGTTGCTACTACAGGTCTGCCTGTGACCTGGGGTGCTGTAGCACTAGGTCATTTGACTACAGGAAAGGGGTTGCTACTACAGGTCTGTCTGTGACCTGGGGTGCTGTAGAAGTAGGTCATTTGACTACAGGAAAGGGGTTGCTACTACAGGTCTGTCTGTGACCTGGGGTGCTGTAGCACTAGGTCATTTGACTACAGGAAAGGGGTTGCTACTACAGGTCTGTCTGTGACCTGGGGTGCTGTAGAAGTAGGTCATTTGACTACAGGAAAGGGGTTGCTACTACAGGTCTGTCTGTGACCTGGGGTGCTGTAGCAGTAGGTCATTTGACTACAGGAAAGGGGTTGCTACTACAGGTCTGTCTGTGACCTGGGGTGCTGTAGCAGTAGGTCATTTGACTACAGGAAAGGGGTTGCTACTACAGGTCTGTCTGTGACCTGGGGTGCTGTAGCAGTAGGTCATTTGACTACAGGAAAGGGGTTGCTACTACAGGTCTGCCTGTGACCTGGGGTGCTGTAGCAGTAGGTCATTTGACTACAGGAAAGGGGTTGCTACTACAGGTCTGCCTGTGACCTGGGGTGCTGTAGCAGTAGGTCATTTGACTACAGGAAAGGGGTTGCTACTACAGGGCTGCCTGTGACTTGGGGTGCTGTAGCAGTAGGTCATTTGACTACAGGAAAGGGGTTGCTACTACAGGTCTGCCTGTGACCTGGGGTGCTGTAGCAGTTGAAGCTGTTACCTCCAGAACACATGTATGTAGCCATGCTAGCATGGGATCCAATCAGACCCACTGCTCTTCTGGCAAACTCTCTCCCTCCACCTTTCCTGTTTTACTCACTACCCTTATCCAGTAACGTTCTCACTGGGTTATTTTAGGTTATTTAACAAAACATGTACAAATAGGAAAGGAGTGGGAAACGAATGATCACAGAGAGAATAGATTCATTATTACACGAGTGTGGTACCTTGGTGGCCTGTTGAATGATGCTGTCCCACACCTGGTTGGGCAGTAGCATGTACTTCTCTATGATATGCTCCTGTACTGCCTGGTCCGTCTGGGCCCCGATCATATACCCCACCGCCTCGTAGAACGTATGCACCTGTACAACACACAGATACATGTGACATAAGATATAGATACACAGACACGCTCCATTCTGCTCTGAGTCAGTGTGATGCTTCTCAGTAGACGGAGAGAGATCAGGTCACATCTAAGTCAGTGCGTTTCTACAGCACACACAAACACAACATCGTCACTGGTTTGTAACTTTTGTCAGCGTTAGCAATATTGAACACAGATACAAGGAACAGTGAAATAAGTTTTGGGGTTTATTGGCTAGACTGGCCATTGTGGAAATCCCAGGTCTTTTCAGTAGACATGATAGAGACCTGTGTTTGAGTATTTGAACATGGGGGCCCTAATACACGCCTTTTAGTTTGGGTTGAGTGAATGACAATTATAGTCCTCTCTATTCAGTGTGTTTCTAGGACCTGAGGCCAACCTATATGTTGGGGTTAGAGGTCACGATGATGGAGTTGATGTTGTTGAGGATCTCATTGCACATGTGTGTGTGTGTGTGTGTGTGTGTCTACCTGTTGTGGCTGCAGGTCACAGATGATGGTGTTGATGTTATTGAGGATCTCATTGCACGTGTGTGTGTGTGTGTGTGTGTGTGTGTGTGTCTACCTGTTGTGGTCACAGATGATGGTGTTGATGTTGTTGAGGATCTCATTGCACGTGTGTGTGTGTGTGTGTGTGTGTGTGTGTGTGTGTGTGTGTGTGTCTACCTGTTGTGGCTGCAGGTCACAGATGATGGAGTTAATGTTGTTGAGGATCTCATTGCACGTGTGTGTGTGTGTGTGTGTGTGTGTGTCTACCTGTTGTGGCTGCAGGTCACAGATTATGGTGTTGATGTTATTGAGGATCTCGTCGATGAAGGGCATCACCTCCCCCACCTGCACCTGGACAAAATGGCGACGGCACTTCTGGGCGATCTTGATGAAGGTGTCACAAGCCATGTCCTGTACCCCATCATGGGTCTCTGAGAGGGGGAGAGAGGGAGGGAGGGAGGGAGGGAGGGAGGGAGGGAGGGTTTGAGACAGGGTTTGAGACAGGGTGGAAAACACACACACAGATCTTCCTCTGTAATCCAGTTGCACAGCCAAAGTTAGTTCTCTCACCGTGCATGAACTCAAAGAGTTTATTGACGACAGTCTTGAGGAACTTCCAGTGTGCTCTGAGGAAGCGAGGGTACTGGCCCACGATGTACATGATGTTGGAGGCAATGATGGCCTTGTTGTCTTTCCCCCTTTTCTGTTCACACAGACCCAGTAGATCCTACACACACACACACACACACACACACACAGACAGACACAGACAGAGACACACAGACAGAGACACACAGACAGAGACACACAGACAGAGACACACAGACAGAGACACACAGACAGAGACACACAGACACACAGACAGTCAGACAGATGGATGGATAACAGTGTCTTTGGACAACAGATGAACTATTTGGTATCCTTTAGGCCCAGTGTCTCTAGAGTGGCAGCATTGTTTTACTGACCAAATCCTTTCCTCTTGCACCTTATGCATCTCTATCACATTGGCCATCAGTTCAACTAAATATCCACCAAAGAAACTCCCATTCTTCTCCTTGCTAAAGAGAAAGCTTCTGCTCAACATTCTCCTAAAACCTTCTGGTCACCAACCCTCTACACGAATCCCATTTTACTCTCTCCGTTATACTTGTCCCTAGGTGGCCTCCGTACCTTGATGACGGTGACCAGGAACCTCTTCTCGTCCTCTTCGTGCATGGCTCCACTGATGGACCCTATAGCCCAGCACAGTGTGTTGAGGTTCTTCCAGGACCACTCTGTGCCGTTCACCTGGTTGTGAAGCTTCTCAGTCATTATCCTCTCCGTGTCTGCATAGTCCAGATGGGTCAGGTACACTGGAGAGACACGCAGAGAGAGACACGCAGAGAGAGAGACAGAGACACATACGCAGAGAGAGACACGCAGAGAGAGAGACACGCAGAGAGAGACACGCAGAGAGAGAGACAGAGACACATACGCAGAGAGAGACACGCAGAGAGAGAGAGACACGCAGAGA